>NW_028258299.1:10000000-10153013 GCF_053883595.1 Heterocephalus glaber
TCAGGATAAATGGCTGCTGCATGTATCGGAGGGAAAGAAAACAAAACAAAAACCAGAAGCAAAAAGGGCCCTTCACCTTTCCCTCAGCCCTTTTCTCCTGAAGCAGGTCATAAAACCTAGGAGGGGCTTTTAAATTTCCCCCAAGCAGGTCATGAGGGCCTCATATGACAGTAACACCTACACCCAGAGGGACAGAACATCCTTATCTCTGAGGACAAAGGCTCACTGAAAAGACTGACCAAAGAGGCCATGCTAAGTTCCCTGCAGCTGGTTACCATAGGTCACACACACCCTTTTCTCCTGACAAAATATTTCTCTAGGACTAGCCAGTCCTCATCAAACCAAGTATAAGAACATTCTGGTTTAACTGTTTCTTTGGGTCTTCATTTCTTTATGAAGGCTCCCATGTCACATAACACTTATTTTATCATGTTTATATACTTTTTTATATTTTGAGACAGGGTCTCGGTATGCAGTTCAGGCTGGCCTTGAACTCATTATGTAGCCCAGGCTGGCCTTGAACTCATAATGATCCTCCTGCCTCGGCCTCTCAAATGATAGGATTGCAGGTGTGTGCCCTCATGCTGGGCGAGGACCCTTTTCTACCCTGGTTGAGTCTCTATCATATCATGTTAAATGAATATTTTAACATCTATTAATGTTTGCTTAGTACATTTGTATGTTTTATTTTATCATTCTTACTTTTGTATGGAAGCCTCACCATGAGCCTGGCCTGGCTGAGAAAAGGTGGATTTCTTCCCTGACAGTGGCAAGCCTGGAGTTCCAGGGATGGCAGGTTGGGGACTGAGCACGTTGTGGGGTGAGCAGTGCTGTTCCAGGTAGGGTTGCGCAGGTGGGGCCTGAACACACTATGTACGATGGAGAACCTGACTCTGATGTGAGACTGTATGGGATCTACTCTGCTGCTTACTAACGCAAACCTGAAGAAAGCTCAATGTTGCCTGAACCGGAAGTAACACCCCCCCCAAAAAAATCCCTAAAAACAAAAGAAATTCTATCCCTTGGGAAAGAATGACTTTATATCCAACTCCTTATAAAATCAGTGCTTTACTTCAAAGAAAAACGTATGACATGAACTCGAAATAGTATCAGTTAACTGGATGTATAATGGCTTTGATGAAGGAAGCTGCCCACGCAAGGCTGTACACGCAGGCTGTGTGAGGATTACCTGGCTGGTACGGCTCTCATTTGGCTGGCACTTGGCCTCAGTATCTGAGGCCTCAGGCAGGGGGTCCCTGGCGCCAGCTCGAAGGCCCTCTTGTGTCTGACACTGGGCTCTGACCACTCTTGGGTCAGCTCAGCTGCCCCAGGTGGAGGAGGTCTGCAGATCCGGAGGGGCAGGCCCACCTCACACCTGCGGGAGAGACTCAGTCACAGGCAACTCCTCCCTCCATCCCAGCTCAGCAGCCCACCCTGGCTCACACAGCAACCTGTGCGAATGGGAGCCCCATCTTAGGGATTCTCAGCCCTTTCCTGTGCCTCCCCAAGTTTCTAGAAGTGATCAGGTATCACCCACCCTACTGGTTTTCCCACTCTCTCTCCTTTCTGAATCCACCTTGTATTTGTCTCAAACCCTGTGACAATATGATTTGGGGTCCAATCAGGGCTGATGAACCTGGTTCCCACCCTGCCATTACCCAGCAGCACTGAGCTGCAGTCAGACTAAATGCTCACCCCCCAGTTAGCCTGAGACTGACAGTGCATTCTCTTATAAATGAAGTTCAGAAAGACAAGCCAACTTGTAAAAGATGGCAAGGGACAAAAGCAGCCGGAAGGCATAGACTGGATGTCTGAAGACAGGAATTGGAGCCCTAGTTCTGGTGCACACAAGCTGTGTAAAGTTTTGACAAATGATCCTCCTAGCCCTCCTGTTTCTTTAGTAGTAGAACCCAGACTAGTGTCTGGATTTGAGTGTTAGTGTACAATTACCTGGGGAATCTGTTAAAACACAGGTTTCCTATTCAGTGGGTCCAAGGCAGCCGAAATTCTGCATATCTAACCAGCTCCAGGTGAGTTGGTGCTGCTGGATTAGCAATGGTCCAGCAATGGATGAATTCAAGAGTTCCCTCCAGCTTCTGCCATCTGTGTACCACACATCCATTTAGTAACAACAACACCTCCATCAGATGTAAATATACACTTATACCCACATTTGTTAAATTACACATACACAATGACAAGTCATTAAAGGTTCTGAACATTACAAAAACATAAAAACAAAGAGATGGAAGTGCTTTTAAAATTCCACCCTTGAGAAAGAACTATTGTTGATAGTGCCAAGTACTTAAGAAGAGGATGACCCACCTCAATTTCATAGCATTCAGCTGTCCCTGCTCAGTGGGCCTCCAGGACTTTTTTGGAAGATTTGAAGTTTCTTCTGTAGCTCAAAGTCATTATAACACCCAATACGGTAGGTGACAGGGTGGTGAGTTCGGGCTAATGAAGTGGAGGGCCAGAGTCATTGTGCTTAATCTCAGATGGGGATTTGGAGTTTATGGTAACTCCAGAAAGAGAGGTAAGGGAAGGAGAATAAAGATGCAGAGGCTCAGAGATCTGGCCCCTCGGGGCTTCTCAAACAGGGCTTTCTCCTCCTCTGTCTCAGGGGATACTGCCTATTCATTAGAGGAAGAGTTTGGAACATGTTTATTAGAAAATGCCCTGTGAGAAAAGAAAAAAAAATGGAAATGAAATCTATGTAAATAGGGAAGGGCAGAGGGGGTGAAAGGTGCACAGGTAATGGGGGAAAAAAATAACCAAGATACGTCATGTACAGGTACAAACACGCAATGATAAATGTAAATGAATTGCATGCATGTACCAGTAAAAGAACTAAAAAAAAAAAAAAAGAAAAAGAGGGGCTGATGATGTAGCTTATTGGTAGGGCACTTGCCTAGCATACATGAAGCCCTAGGTTTGGTCCTCAGTGCTGCAAAAACTAACAAAAAAACACTGGGAAGATTTTGTTCAAAGGGTATAACATTTCGATTGAATAGGAGGAATAAGTTCAGGAGATCTAGTGTATAAAATGCTGACTATAGTAAATATGTATTCTTGAAAATCACTGAGAGATTGTAAATTTTCTCACCACCAAAAGATGAGGTAATATATGTTAAGTAGCTCAACTGTATATATATATATATATTTCAAAATATGTACATGATACTTTTGTCAATTAAAAATTAATTTTAAACAATTTTAAAGAAAAAAGAAAAAGAAAATGCCCTGTGGCATCAAAGAATGACCTAATGAAACCAAAGATGTGAATTTCTTTGGCAGTGGGCTCAGGATCAGCTAGGTTGGCTACCCAGATAGACTCCTCAGTCCAGGGATCCAAGGGCAGGTTTTGTCTTCCAAGACCTCAAACATGCCATCAAGATGGTGAGATTCCTACTCTGGCCTTGCTGCTGTCTTGAGAAGAGATTCCTGAGACTAGTGCCCCAGTTGCCTTCAGGTCTTTTCAAACTATTCCGGGGGCCCTGTGGCCTTGCACCTCTCACCTGACTCTACGCTTTCCCTTCCCACACTAGGAGGGAGCCTTGTTGCACTTAGAAAAGCCATTTCCCCAAATGACCCTACTCTTTCCTGCCTCAGGATCTGTTATAGATGAGGCCCAGTTTCCAGAACGTAGGCCTGGTCCTGTGGTCTTCTCCTTACAGCCATCATTGCCTCCTCTTTCCCTGTTCTCACCTCCTCTCCCCTGACTTGTCTCTGCTATTGGCATCTGACATGACCCTTGTACTACCACTTCTTAAACTTGGAATATCACCTTTGTTCTCTTGCACTAGCCTGTGAGATCCCTGAGACCTTATTCTATTTAAGGTTTTGTCTCTTAGGTGTCCATACCTAGAATATGTTCATTGATCATTCGTTGAATGAGTGGACATTTCAACCACTGAAAGAGAATTAAAGTGGTCATTGCTAAAAATGTTTACATGGATTCATTTCTGGCTGATAGAGGATTTAACAATGGGCCCATTGTTTCATCGACTTATGGACAAGTCTTAAGAAGACAATATGGTATACAGAAAAAACAGAGTGAGCTTGGTATCAGAGATCTGAACCCAAGCCCACCATTTACATATTGTATATCATTTAATTAGAGCTTGGCCCTTCTAAGCACTATTGTCTTCAATGGAGAAAAGATATACAGTATCTCACTGCTTAAATGAGATGTAGACTTGAAAACCTGCAGTGAAATGTACAAATGTCAGCACTTAATATTTAAACCTGATATTTAAGGAAATTAAAGAATATGAATACCCAGTTACTACCACCAGAGTTGGGGATGGCCAGGTATAAGTTATGAAGATATTATTCCTCAGTTACAGCCATACACCCCATTCCATCCCCATTCACTATTCTGTTTTGAGACACTGGGCTGGGACCCTACAGACCAAATTTCTCCTTGGCCAGCTGCTTCCCTTTTGGGCCAGCCAGTAGGGAATGCTAGAGAGATACGAAGGCATTAAGACAGGAGGATTTGCTCCTTCCTGCTTGCTTCCTGTTCTGTCTGTGTTACCTCAGCCCCACTTCTTCAGTTTGGAAGCAGCAGTTCCTTCCGGTTGTGTGCATTTTCCCCAATACTTAGCAAGCCAGCCTCGCTGAGTGCCCTCTGGGATGCCAGCCCAGCTGCTGCCTTCCTTCCTAAGTGGTCCAGGTCCCAGCTCCACTCAGCTCTGAGTCAGCACCAGCTGAACGACACTCCCTTGTTATGACTTGTATTTCAGTGCCTTGGGCTCCTCTGCTTCACAATACTGTATTTTAATCATTCTTATATATTTCTTAATTCCCTCACCACTGGGGGTGATAGCTACTTCTTGTGACTGCTAATTCCTATTACTCTGCGCTATTTTATCTCTTTAGCATCTAGTTAACAATTCTTTATAGTAAAGTTTCTCTGATAAAATAACAGTATATTTTCTGTCTCTCAGTTGTCCTGAACCACTATACTCACTGCCATCATAGGGTAGGTTTGGAGGAGAAGAAGTAGGAGAACTTGGGTGGAAAAATAGCTCAAAAAGCTTCAGTCATCCTTTCCAAAAGCTTACTGAAAAATTCTGGAATGTTCCTGTGGTAAGCAGCTACTAAGATGGCCCCCAAGGACCCTTACATGCTAGTATCTATGGTGAAATGGACGGGTGACGCTTCTAAGATCAGGTTAAAGAAACATCTGTGGCACGCCTCTCCAGTGCTAAGTCCTGTGTCACTCACTTTCCTGGATTCCAGCTGCCAATTGTGGAGAGACCCATGTGGTCTGGGACCAAGGCCTGCAAACCCATGAGTGAGTTTGGAAGCAAATCATCACCCCATGCTCCCCTTCGGAGCCCTAGAATGAGACTCTCTGGCCTCAGTAACCTTTGATCATGCCCTTGTGAAAGGCTGTAAGCCACAGCCAGTCAGCTAAACCACACCCGGATTCCTGACCCACAGAATTGAGATGATAAATGATGTTTTAAGCCAC
The DNA here is from genome assembly GCF_053883595.1 of Heterocephalus glaber. Classification (NCBI taxonomy): domain Eukaryota; kingdom Metazoa; phylum Chordata; class Mammalia; order Rodentia; family Bathyergidae; genus Heterocephalus; species Heterocephalus glaber. Next base: position 10,005,483 of record NW_028258299.1, read on the forward strand.
TAACTTTTGGGGGTACTTTGTTATGTAGTAATAAATGGCTAGTAGCATTTTTCATTGCTAAATAATGAAGGACCAAAAGGAAAGATCTTTCCGTACTCAGTAAATACAGAAAGCTGATCATCAGTTATGCATCACTTCATTGAACTGAGTATTCATTTAGTTCTTGCAGTTTCACTTTCTCTGAATTTTGGTTTTCTTGCTTGTGAAATGTGAGAAACTGGGACAAAGAGAAGTAATACATGTCCATAAGAACTCACTGGCTCTAGTTTGGTATGCTAGGTATTAGATAAAGAGAAACATATTTTAGACTCTAGTTCTCCTTTTTAAGGCACTTACACAAAATTGAGAGAAAAAAATGAAGAAAAACTAAGTAATTTATAGATCCCAGGACTAAGCAGGATTCTTGTTTGGCAATAGTATTCTTGAGTCAGTAAAATAACAGCTTTAACAGGAATTCACAAACCATCACTCCCTTAACACTATAAATCTATAAATTTATTTCTTCACTTGTGAAGGAGACTCTGTGTTCTATGAGCTCTCCAGAACCAGGAGGGTAGGGTTCTCCTGTCTTAGGACTCTGGCCTCTTCTGAGGGACTTCATTGAACAGCGGGAGGAGGAGACAATCACCATTGGTGGGGACAGGGTTTTATGGGCTAGCTCTGGAAGTGCATCACTTCTTTCGCTCTTCCACAGCCATATGGAGCCTCAGAGCTGCAGGGCAGGCTGGGAAACACGGTCATCTGTGTGTTCAGGAGGAAAAGGAAGTGAGGCTTGGTGAATGCAGCAGTACCTGCCGCCAACAGAAAGCAGTTCTTGTTGAGTTTGATAGAAAGGAAGTATACTGGAATGGTATTTGCATATTAGTACCACTAAGTAGAGTTTTGCAGCTGGGGCCCTGCAGAAAGAATGATGGTGACTTCAGCTAAGTCTAGCCTGCCGGAAGGTGTGCCTCTTTCTAATGATTGCCAAGTGCTGCATGCCTGTAAGAAATGCAGACGGAGGCGCTCTATGGTCCAGGTGACAGTGTGTCCGATGCACAGAATTGATGAGAAGGTACCGGGGGAGGACTGGCGATAAGGCCGAGCAAAAATCTATATAAGGCAAATCCATTCGAAGGTTGTTGCTGGCCCTGCCACACTGACATTCACCACGCTGACCAGCCCCATTGCCTTGAAGGCTGTGTCTTCACCTGGTAAAAGAGAGCCTAGCCAGCTAGCACTGTGGGTCTCTTTTCTAAGGCAGTTCTAAGGACAGAGCCCTCAAGATCTAATGTGCTCCTGCTATGGCTAGGACATGGTTTGCCCCCCTCAAGAGTCACGCTGAAATTGAATTACAAGTGCAACAATGTTGAGAAGAGGTGGGGCCTTTGGGACATGGGGCTTCCACCCTCAAGAAGGCATCGATGTAGATATGAGACTGGGTCAGTTATCTGGAGAACAGATTGTTAAAAAGTATCCCATCCCTTAGGGCTGGGATGTAGCTCAGTGGTACAGTGTTCATCTAGCATGGGCAGGCCCTGGGCTTAATCCTAACCACCACCAAAAAAGGAGCATCCATTCTCCTTGTCTCCCCTTGGCTTTTGTATGCACCTGCTTGCCCTTCTTTCCACCATGAGTTGAAATGATGCAGGTCCCTCACTGGATACGGCCATCTCGTCTTCAGCTTCCCTGCTTCTCAACTCAGGAGCTAAATAAACCCATTTTCTTACCAATCACCTAGTCTCTGCCTCATTATTCTGTTATATCAACAGATGATGCTCTAAGATTCCTGCCAAAAGATTCTACCCCGAGCATTATCACTTTGCTGGTTAGGTTTCAATACAGGGCCTTGAGGGACACAACGTTCAGACGTAGCACCATTTACCAGCCCCTCTCTGCTCGCGCCCAGCACTACTTTTGCTCTTCTGGGTTGGCTGGGAGGCAGACCTCAGGTGGGTGTAAGTGTGCAGGAAGCAGTGACCAGGGCAGTGACTTGAGAGAAAGTAGCTGGGAGCCTGGGACAGCGTGATGCTGTGGAGCCAGCAAAGGCAAGGAGAGGTTAAGGGAGGAAATTTGGGGACCAATGTCTTAGACTACAGAGCCATTACAAGTGTGATGAGGTTGTTGGCTGATGAGGGCCGCCGTGGAAGTGTGGCTCTGAGGCTGATTAGGGATAGTTTCTGTGCCCAGCAGTGCAGCCTCTGTGCTTCCTGCAGCTGGCAACCTGGTGGCATCCTCATGATCACCGTAGCAGGAGATACCCAGCAGGCTCCATGTGGGCAGCTGGACTCCTCCTCGTACTTTACAATCAAGCCTCAGCCACCATTCCAAAGACCGAAGGGTGAATTGTGGTCTACTCATACAAAGGCGAGAATCAGCTCTACAATATTCTAGCCACCCCACGGATCTTTAAAATCATTCATTTTGTCAGTAAAACTCCATTTTCACACGTATTATGCTAATCAACAAAATTCTGGTGTTGAATGGAGATAAAAATAACTGAAATGTTGTCCCTGGAGTGTGGCTTTTGACGGGATGCTGGTTAAGCACCTCTGGAATGTGTTTTCTTTCTCAGGGTGACCAGCCATCCCCAACCGAACAGACCTCACTGAGGCATATTAAAGCAGAATAGGGAAACGGTGACAGGGTGATATTCAGAAAGCAGAGCGACAGTGACCAAAATCTTGGAAACAGTGAGCTTACCACCATCCAACCCCTTGAACTCTGCAGTGAATGGTGAACATTACTGTTGGGACATCTCATGTAGTCATCATTTGATAATTTTGAGGTGTTATGGAGAGATGCCTTCGATGCTATGGGACAAGAAGGTTTCCCTCATTTCTCTTTGCCAAGATGTGAACAGAAGCAAGCAAAGAATGAGGCTGACAGTGTTCATAGTGGAGAGAAGGGCTGAACCTATACGTGCTTAACATATGCAGGGTGCATGTGGACAAGTGGCTGGATGAGGTTGGAAAGAAAGGCTGTTCCCTGGCTCTGTGCATAGGTATATCAAGGTGGAGAACTGGAAAACACTCATCCACTCAGGTAGAACTTCTGACTGATTAACATTTGGGTCAAGGTCACAATGACTATTTGCAGAGGGCTTTGCAATTTTTAAAAAGTTGAATGCATTGTGTCATTTCATGTTCCTATCCACTCAAGGCAAGTAATATTTTTATCCCCATTTGATAGAAGTTTCTATAAATAGTCTTTGTGGAGTCTAAATCAGAACCCAGTCCTTCCGTCTTTCAGACTTAGGCTCATCCAGCACATGTCACCCCTAGCTAGTGCTGAGGAAAACAGATGTGAGTGGGACCATATTCCAAGCTCCCAAAGAATTCTTCTCTACAAGAATTCCTTGAAAATGTGCCAGTCTCCCTTTAGCTGTGGGATACCTGAAACCACACACAGCATTGTAACTGATACATGCTATATTTTTCCCTAATTGTATACACTTATGAAAAAGTTTAATTTATAAATTAGGCACAGTAATATTAGCAAAACAAACAGTCCAATAGTACATCGTAACAATATATGGTAACAAAAGTTACTTAAAACACTGTATTGTTTATTTCTAGAATTTTCCTTTTAGTATTTTTGGACTGTGGTTGAGCACAGGCAACTGGAAGCATCAAATGTGACCACGAAACCATGGCAGAGGAGGGGGCTGCCCTTGTCACTGCTGGGAATTCTGAGGCGGTCACCAACTCCCCGGGAGAATTCACAGTGATATGCTTAAAAACTGTCTTCGTAACTTTTTATTTTAGAACAATTTTAGGTGTACAGAAGAATTAGGAAGATGGCCTAGAAAGCTCCCACATGCCCTTCACTGGGCTTCCCCCGTAAGTAGCACTTACTGAATACCGTATTAGCCAAAACCAAGACACGAGTACTACTATGTTCTTATTAACTAAGACACAGTGTGACTCACACTTCACCGAGTTTTCCACCTGTGCCTCCGTTTCTGGGCCGGGATACAACCTGTGCTGAGGTCACTTGGCTTAGCTCTTTAGTATCACCTGTGCTGTGAGAGTTTCTCCCTGTCTCAGTACCGATCAGGTATTTCATGCAATGCCCTTCAGTCTCGGTTGGTCTGAAGTTTTCCTCATGATTAGAAAGAGGCTAAGGGTTTGGGAGAAGAACACACAGAGACCATCTGCCTCTCACGACATGACACGCATGGGACACACCGTCAGGGTGACTCACCAGGGCTGGGTCAGCCCGATCCCTCCGCCTAGGTGGCCTCCGACCTGATCCCTCCGCCACCCTCTTCCCACCTCCAGCACTGACAGTGAAGCCCAGCCTGTCTCAACAGCCAGGCGTGGGTCCCACCCTGGGAGAGAGAGAACGTGTCAAAAGCTGCAAGATGTACGTCAAAACCACGGTTACAATGAACACCTATTTTGGAGGAAATAGTCTGGGGTGGGCAAATATCTAGTTCATCCTTAAAGTTTCACTCATTAATTTTAGCATTCATCAGTGATCTAACCTGGGAAAATTATCACTGTTCTAATGGTGATTTTCTAGTTCCCTCTTCCTTTTATGTTCATTATTACAAATCTTCTACAAGGAAGACTTGACCCCTTCTCATTCCCTATTCATTCAATTGATCACCTACCTATTTGTATTAATATAGACTCATGGGTATTTATTCATTCTTTTGGTTACACACCAATAAAATGGTTGTTTGTTTTGTTGCTAGGATTTTACTAGCCATAGCCTCTGGAGCTTTTACAGGCTGTTCTCTACGTTCTCCCCCCGCCCCCCACCCCGTACTGGGGATCAAACTCAGGACCTTGGCGCAGTGCCATTGAGCTAAATCCTCAGCCCATGTCCTTTTGACATGTGGCCCTACTCTGTGTGTGTGTGTGTGTGTGTGTGTTTACTGGGGACTGAACCAGAACCTCTGCACATCCCCAGCCTTTTTTTTAGTTTTATTTTTTAATTTGAGACAGGGTCTTGCTAAGTCACTCAGTTGACCAAGCTGAGCTAGAACTTGCAATCCTCCTGTCTCTGCCTCCCAGACTGCCACTAGGAAATACTCCAGACTCAGCTTGCATTGCTCAAAGGAGAAAGCTTTCTTTTATTGAAGAATGGTGTTTAGAAACCAACACCGGGGCACTCTGTTGTGTTTGTGGCTGGGAGGTCGTTGCTTCTAGGTCCTCGCAGTGGCCAGCGCTGGAGGAGGTGTGTGCGTATGGCTGGTGTGTGCAAGTACCTGCTGGGTGCATCTTCACTAAGCTACATGGGTTCATCTCGGATGCCAGCCAGGTAGCACAGGGCGCAAAGCTAGTGTCCTGATTTGCTTATTGGCTCATTCATTCTCCCATGGTGACAAACCTCAGAAAGGTTCCGCAAGCTAGAAAAAGATTCCTCAATCCTCTGGGCAATGAACTGTCTCTGAGTGGAAGAAACAGGAAACAAAACAGTAGGCCAGAAAACCCACCTGTTGGTGGGCTGCAGGAAGCTCTATTGTGTAGGGTAGCTTTGCCCCAAATGCACCATCTTTAAGGATATTGAAAAGTTCTGGGAAAAAAAATCCACATTTAATTCAAAACATGTATCAGTTGCATTCCAGTTTGAAGTCCAAACAAAATTTCTTTACCTAAAAAAAAACAGGCCATGGATCTGAGCCCTTCACCTTCCAAGATCAAGAAACAAGATGTCATTGATTGTCATAGGTCCCCACCCAGGACCAGACCACATCCAGAATGAAGGATGCCATGACAGATGACAGTCCCTTTGTCATCTGCTGCCAGTCCCTACCTGGGCCCCACCTGCCAGAGCCTTCGGCAGGGACACCCCTCAGGGCTGGCCTCGACCTGGGAGCTTGGCCACAGCACCATATACATCTCCTCAACACAGTGCCATGCTCTCCAGCAGACACTCCCTTCTGAGGTCCCATTTCCTCCAGTGTTGAGGGCTCGTCTACCACCCCCAGGGGTGGTAGACTTCTGGGCCAGCCAACTTCCTGCTTCTCATCCAAGCCATACATGCCAGACACTTTCCTGTCGAGGAACCGGGCTGCATCCCTCGCAGAGGATAGTGAACTGTCCTTTGGGCCTGGTGGGCACTGTCCTCCAGCTACAGTGTCACACATTACTGACTCCCCAGAATGGGGAGAATGATCCAGCAAGGATGGCAGTGGTTTGAGTGGGAGGAGGGGAATGGGGGAATAACATTCAAAGTACATTTCCCGTTTGATTCTAATATTACAAGTCAAGTAGTATTATCCCACTGACAAAGGTTGAGTAACTTGCCCAGGGCACACAGCTTCCTCAGAGGGATAGCTTATATAAGGCAGATCCGGAGCTGGAACCTAGATCTTCTCGACAGACAACATTGCAATTCCTAGGGTTGGCTTTTTCTCATGACCACCAGGGATGTGGAGCTGGCCAGAGCTAGGAATGGCTCACTCTGGGAGGGACAGGGGAATAGAGTCATAGTAGAAGGAAGGGGAATGTGTTGAGGGGTAGGGAGGTGGCAGACAAGGTGTCTCAGGCTACTGTAGTAATTGTCCCTCTCTAGTCCAGGGCAGCCAGGATGGAGATGCATACCTCTTCCTTGGGAAGGAGCCGAGGCAGCAGATACAGCCCCAGCAACCAGTTGGTTAGGGGAGGCAGGAGCTGGCAGACACCAGCCTGGTTGTTACCACACAAGTCTAGACTTGGATCCCAGTCCTGCCTGTGACTGTGGGCCAGTTTACAAACTTCTTCCTTTCACTTTGCTATTAATCCTAACCTCCTAACTGGCCTTCTTAACCCCTCTTACTCACTTTCAGAATTGCCATGTTGGACCCAAGAGTCATGCATTAAGACTGTGAATCTAATCGACTCATGACTCCCACGGCTCCTTTATTAGTTATCAACAAACACGCCCCAAGGGTTTGCCATTGTCTTCAGACAAATCCCACACATTTCTCGTGTAAGGCCCATGTGATGTGTCCGGCTAGCCCTTCACCTCCTGGCCTGCTGCAGACTCCTCTCCAGCCCCTCCTCTCTCTTAGGCCACTTGCTCCTGTTCCTGTGGCTTGGGACTTCCTTTCCTCTCTTTTCACCTGGCTAATACCTACTCATTCTTTAAGACTCAGCTTCCCCTCCTAAGGGAGACCTGCTTGCCCACTCTGTTTAAATCCAGCCCGATTCCCGCTGTTTGATGCCTCTTTCTTTTCTTTCAAAGCATCTGGCTAGATTCTGCAGTTAAACTTTTGTGTGTGTGGCACCTTGGTCCTGGCTGTCTCCCCCCATGGGTTGCAAGCAAGGAGTGTTTCTCTTTGACTCTGTCCATCCCAGGCCACCACAGTGCCTGGTTCATAGTAGGTGCCCAAGAGACACAGTATGAAGGAGCACACGACGAAGAGCCTGTGTGCTGGGCACTGCACAGCAGATCTCCTTGGCCCTGGCCCTCTCTTCCTTCTTCCAGTGGATTCAGCTGGGACACAGTTCTGCAGAGTGGTGCAGACCCTCCCTCACCCCAGTACTCCACCATCAAGTCATCCCTGCCTCTGCCCTTACTCCGGGTGGGATGTTTGGGTGCAGGCCCCAAGGCTGCAGAGTCAGGCTGGGTGGATCTAATGACAAACTCTGCTACCCAGCGGGGGGGGGGGGCAGGAGTGCCCTGGAGAGATAGGGAAAGGCCTGGTGGGAGAAGGCCCCTGGGGTCCTCATCAGACTCAACCCTCCTGCCTCATCTCCCTCACTGCAGAAAGCTTTCTGCCCATCCAGTGCCAGCTGAGCGGCTGCTTGTTTTGTTGTATGCGCTGCTAGGCAACTGGACTGTTTTTGCCTATTTACCTCCCCTGGGCCATTTCACAACACTTTGTAATGGGCCCTGCTCTCTTTGGTGCACATCTGGTTTGGATTTTGCCTGTCAGAGCCCCTCAGCTGGGAGGGCTTGCACTTTCCCCAGCAGTCACCAGCACGGACCCCCCCGAGGCTCGGGCTACTCCTGGGCGTTGGTCCGCCAGGCTGACACTCGCCCAACCTCTAGGGTCCCACCCCTCACCTCCCACACTCCTCTGACCGTTTACACATCTCAAAGCACAAAGGGGGGGGACTTGGAGAAGGAAAGATGGACAAGGGTTCGAGGGATACTAGAGCAGGACAGGAACTTAGAGAATGAAGTCTGAGTCCATCACCCCCATAGTGCACACCCCTTGCTACAGGGAGGAGCAATATCTCATCAAGAGGGCACAGGGCGACAGGGGCACCTCCAAGACCAATCCCCTGGCATCTCCTCTACCTCAGGCTGAGGCCTCCCACCGACAAGACCACCCTGCAGGCAGAGTGGGTAAGATTGGCATGATCGGGTTTAAAGGAAATAGGAGGTTTGCTCCTCTCCTCGTCATACCTCAAGATTTCTTGTGGGGTTTCTGTGAAGGACACTAAACTAGCAGAGGTGTGATAGGTGTCCTGTTAGACATACAGCGAGAATGAAAGTTGCTGCTTTCTTTACCCGTACAATAGGATGCATCAGCAACGCAGGGTGAGGAGGGTCAGCCCATGTGAAGAAATAGTCCGGGGACAACCTGAGCCCCCTTCTCTCAGCTGGAACCTGCCCCCCCCCAATCTCCATTGCTCTGGCAAACTCGCTCTACTCAGGGTAACACAAGGCCTTGACAGTGAGTAACTAGGCTTCCTAAGGCATAGCCCTACTGCCTCTGTGATTTCACTCCACCCTCCCTGACCCCAGAGCATTCAGCTCCAAGGTGGAGAGCCAGGAAAGTGGGGAAAGCTTTCTTGGTGAGGAAGCAACCAGCAGCTGGGCAAAGAACTTGCTTTCTGGACAGCTAGGCCGCATCACACAGCAAGCAACACATTCCAAGTGCACAAAACTCACGAATTGCCTGTTTTTCTCCATGGTATTCATCTGGCTCTGACACACGGTCATTTGTTTGTTAACTGTCTTCCCTGGCCAGAACGTGGACTTCCTAGGTCAGTCCTGTCCATCATCAAGTGCTATATATAGAACAGGGACCTACACAGATTGGGCTTGGTAAGGATTCATTGAATGAATGAATGAATGAATGAATGAATGGTGAGCCTGGTTTTCCTGCCAGCTCCCTTACATGGTGCTATCTCCTGATGCTTACTTCTCACCTGCAGACAACACACTGACCTACCATTCTAGACTGCACATCACTCTCGGCAAACTTGCCTCTTCCCTCTTCTCCAGCTCGCAACGACCTTGCCCCTCTCTGGGAGTGAGGCGCGTGTGTGCTGCCTCAGTCTGGAATCTTCCTCCTGGTCCAGCTCTGCATCCCTGGTGGGGTTTGACCTCATCACTTCCAGTGCTAGTGAGAACCTCTTGGCAATTTCTGGGTACCTCTCTGTCCTTGGCTGTGATGGTAGTTATTCCTTTCAGGCTGTTCCACACTGATTAGTAAGCGAGGGCTAAGGGGATCAGATGCCAAGCTGGCACCTGAGAGCCATCTGTGGCCTCTGACCTCCAAAGCTCTCTTGATTCTTTCTCAGTTTGTTTTGTCAGTTGCTGGACTTGGATATAGAGCTCTTGTGGTCCAAGAGTGTATAGAGATGCAAAGCAGAACTCTTTATTTTCTTCCCTCACTTCTACCTTCCCCAGTTAATCACGGTTGAACAACCCACCTGCTGAGGATTTAGCTGTTAGTCCAGGTTCCATCCAGACTATCTCAGCCCTTAGCCAGCTCCACCACCCACTTCCACGTGCCAGTTCTGCTCATGCCCCTTGCTCCACCCCTGGAGCCTGGATCTGCACTGCCTGCCTGCACTATCGGTTCTTCACTGTGCTCGCCACTGCCCACTAAGCGATCAGAATCAGCTTTTAAAGTGGGAATTCAATCATATTGTCCCCTTTATTTAAAACTGCCCAAGTGGATTTCTGCTGCACTTTGGATAAAAATCGAATCCTTTCCCGAGGCCCCAAAGGCCACCATGGGTCCCCGCTGATCTCTCCAACTCCAAGTCACACCGACACCTGCCTACATCCTTGCTCATTGCACGTCAGCCCACCAGCCTCTTTTGTGCCCCTTGAATGGCTCAACTCACTCCAACACTGGAGCTTATCCATCAACTGTCTCTACTCCTGGAAAAACTCTTCCCTCATAGCCTTGGGAGGCTGGTTTCTCTGGTCATTAGGTTTTTGACTTAATGGTACCTCTTCAGAGAAGCCTTCCCTGACCACTTAGTTTAGAATACCACGATTTGCCTCTCATCTCATCTTGGTGGTTCTTCCCAACGTGCACCATCACGTTTTGTTCTGTTTTTTATTGTCTTTCTTTCCCTAATCAGAAGAACACTATAAAAATGGGTACCACTGTGACCCCCAAGACCTAGAATAGGCCCTGACATATAATAGACACTCAAAACATTTATTGAATGAATAAATGGGTGAGTCAGTAGTCACTTATTCATGGACTGAGAGTCAGTAGTCCTGAGTTCAAATCTCACCTGACTGTTCTCAAGCCGTGCGTCTTTGAGCATGTTATGTACATGCTCCAGGCTCCATCTCAACATCTAAGCTGAAATCTGATGCTCTGATCCTATCTACCTTTTCCGTGATGACAGCAATGACCTGGATATAGCTGATAAATTATTTTTCATCTCCTGCAACATCCCAGGTAACCTCAATTATTTATGATTTACACCTAAGCTACATATCCAAAAAGGACTTGATGCAGCTTGAGTTTCAGACCATTTCCCCAAAGTTCTTCCTTGCTTTAAACAGGGAAGAACAAATGTTCCCATCTAGACCACCATGTTGGACCCTATTGTTGAAAATGAGAGACAACCTCACTCACCTCAGCTGCAACAAAGAGAAATGTCTTGACCCCCATGAGCCCCAAGGAAGAGCTGAATAAGCAAGGTGCAGGGAAGGCAGTGAGAGAGCTGGCCCTCAGGCACTGCTATGAGCAGGCTTGCAAACTCCCACTGCTGTTTCCTGTTTTTATCAGTGTGCTGGCTGCATTCTCTCTCAACGCATCCTGGCTCTTCCCACATGGTCTCCCAGCTCAGAATTTACCACACTCTGCCATAACTCATCCATTTATTTGTCACCTTGCTTACTTTCTGTCTATCCCAGTACAATAGTTTGTTGATGGCATGGACTTTATGCACAAATGTGTTGGTTTCTGTATCTTATATACCCAGTGAGGGCCTGGAGCATAGAAGTTACTCTGTAAATATTAAACGAATACTTGAATGGTAGAAAACATAGCACCGATTCCTCCAGCACCTACTACCCAACAATTTCAGGTCCTAGAGAAAGGCTGGCCAAGCTCTCTAGAGCTCCACTGAAAAAATCATTTGAATAAATACATGAAGTCTCGGGAAGAGACTCTCAGTCCCATTAGGCCATGGGCTTACCCATGGACCAAATAGCACTCACCACGAAGCATGACCATGTCTCAGCACCCTTGTGAAGCAGGGGAGGAGGAGCTAGAGAAAGGAGCCACGGGAGGGTGGCTCAGCATTGTCAACAGTAGCAGAAGTCGAATGACTCACTGCAGAACAGAGTCTTTCAAAAAGCTATCATGAAGTTGCCATCTTTGCAGGTCAAAATTGGTCTTATATTGGTAATATGATGAGACTCAACTTATCATAAAAATGTTACCTGTATGTAAGATAGGACTAACTTAGTCATAAATCAGCAGAATAAGAAAGAATATTGTGTTTTTCAGATACAGGGCTAAGTGGATTCCTTTTTATAACATTGTAGTTTACTCTGTTTGCTGTGCTTTCCATGGATTCCCTCATTATTTCTTTCCCCACCTTCCTGAGGCAGATCTTAAAATTACTCCCACTCTTCAGACAGAAAAAAACTGATGTTCAACTAAGGCTCAATGAGGTTATTTGTTCCAGATGACACAGTTCGAAAGACAGATCCAAGATCTGAACCCACATTTCTAAAATCGAAGGCTACTGGTTCCACCACATCAGGGAAGGGCATGGAGGTCCTGCTCCTCTAGAAAGCTAGACCACTGCTTACAGCAAGAAGGAAACTTTACCTGTAATCTGTAGACCTGGGTATATTCTACCTCCAGGTAATTTGCATGACATATAACTCCGAGTGTGTATCATCCATGGCCAAGCAGCTTTCTTCAAGGACCCATTTTATTCATATTGTGCTCTCATAATACGCCTGAGATTCTACACACCATGTGAAAGGGACTCACTAAAGGGAATGGAATTGAATGAGATGGGCAGAAAACAAAAGATAGTTTGATATCTTCAATGGATACAATCTTTGGTCTACATGTTCAAGAATAGTAAGGACGATTTTTAGGTACGATGAGAATAGCAGGAGCAATAATAAAACCAGAGCTATCACACGTCGAGAGCCTATTAGGTTTCAGGAAGTTTGTGTCTGTTATCTGCAGTCTTTGCATTGCCTGACAAGGTAAGTGGTGGTGTCCGCATGCTCACTGCTTGAGACCAGTGCAAGGTATTTGGAAAGAATGTGAATATCTCTGTGATATCAATGTTGGACCATGAAAATCCGTTTACTCCAACCAGGACACACAAAGCACTGAACCTATAAAATGTGCTTAGCTACAATTTCACAGAATTCCATTCTGGGCAAACCCCCAAATTTCTGCTGAATGCAAGCCCCACCCACACTCCAGAGCCCTACAACTGTGTCAAATACATGCTTGACTTGATTTTGTACGTGAACTTGATTCTGGGCCATGGAGTTTCAGAGCTGTGCCTACAAGTCTGGAATTCAAATATTAGCCTTTTTGACCTGGGCAGCTTTGATCTACCAAGTGTACATTCACAAGTATCGATAAGATGGTTCAAATTGCAAACCAGAGTACCAAGTGTGGCACTCACGGCTGCCAAGTGTGTGCATGTGTACATAGATCTCTGCAGAGATCAAAATGACTCAGGTTACCCAAGTGCCTATCTGATGGTGGGGCAGGACCGCACATGGGCAGGGAACCAGCTCATGTTCACAATCAGTCTGCCTGGCTTCGTCCCGCAGGACACACTTGACAGTGAACTGCAGGTGAACTCTGGCACGACCAGGCCTTGCTGTGTGACTTAACCTTCCTTTCTGTCTCAGATTTGATTTCCCATTGAGGAATGGCTGCCATGCTTAGCTACTATTTTCCAAGTATCTATCTTGTGCAGTCACCTGAAGTATTTATAGAATAATTATAATAATAATATATAAAATGTATATATGCCAGGTATTGTTCTAGGAGTTCCACCAAAGTGTCCTTTCATCCAGACAACAATCACACAGAGCTGGGACTAATGTTTTCTTCATTACTCAGGTGGGGACCCTGAGGGACAGAGAGTGTCACACTGTGCGATCACCCCACAGGTAAGAGGCAGGCAGAGTGAGCACTTGAATCTCTGCCTCTTCTTAGAAGCCCAGTGAGTCAGGTTTCCTTCTCTTTACAGAGAAGGAAAAGCAGTTTAAGTAACAGAGGTCATATAACCTCTTGATGGCAAAACCAAAATTCAAATCCAGGTCAAAATCTAATATCGTGTTTTTAAAGGTACGTTACTGAGGCCTGTTTTGTATGGTCTGATGTTATGTGGCCTGTAAGCTAAGAATAGTTTTAAGGGTTTTATTTTGTTTTGCTTTGTTTGGGGGGATTGTGGGCACTGGAGATTTGAGCCCAGGGCCTTGGGAAGGCTCTGCAAGTGCTCTGCCACTGAGCTTACCTCCACCTCGACCCAGCCCTTGGTTTTTACAACTTTAAAGAATTGTTGGAAAGAAGACTATGCAGCAGTGATGGTGGGCCCTAAGACCCTGAATTTGACTACGGGGGCCTTTGTGGAGAAAGTCTGGACCTCTGCACTCTCCTGTCTCCCCTTCTTGCTGGGCTGACACAGTCATGAGGATGGTCAGAATGCTGGGGGTGAGTGCAGGCCGCAGTTCTGGAAAGCGACTTCCCCTTGACAGGTCTGTTTCCCACCTGGAAGGAGAAGGCGGAGACCTGCAGATTCCCTCCACCTCAGCATCAGTGCCGCTCCCACACTCTGCCTAGCATCTTGTTACTCTTGGCTCCCACCGATTCACACATAACTACACTTCAATGCTGGAGAAAAGCACAACCCCCAAAATAATCTCTGGGAGCTAACACATCATCTTAGTTACTTTCTTGTCTCAGAGGCACAATACCTGACATCCACAACGCTGAGGAGGACAGATTTATTTTGGCCCACAGTTTGTAAAGCTTTCAGTTCATAGCTGGCGGCTCCAAGGTAGGGCGACACAACAGAGAGACTTGGCAGAGGAGAAGCTCCTCACAGCACGGCGGGCAGGAAGCAGAGAGAGATCAAGGGAGGAGGGCAGGGGGTACACCCTTCCCAGCCACGCCCCCTGTGGCCACTTCCTCTGACAAGGCTTAACTTCCAAATCACATGTAGCTATAAACTCATCAGTGGACTAATCCATTGATGAGTATTACACACCTATAATCCAATTGCCTCTCCAAATCCCCACCTATGAGCATGCAAGGCTTGGGGGAACGTCTAGATATAAACCATCACAACATGCTGCACCCCAACATATTAGCACCATGCAATGTGCAGGCCCTTTGCTTATCCTCCCAGCCTCTGGGAGCCTGAAGTTGTTGATTTCCTGAGACATGCTTGAGATCTCCCCTATCTCTCCTTTCCTTCTCTCCCAGCTACCATGTTATTCAACACCAGAAAAAAAGAAAAAATAATAGAAAATAAAAGAAAACAAATAGAGAGATCTACCAATTTCTTTCCAATTTGTTCCTGATCTTAGATGCCCATAACTTTCTCCTTTCAGGTTCCATTTCTTTCCCTGGCACAGGCTCCTGCACATTCTAGAACAAAGGCGGCTCTTCTACTCTTCTGATCTTTCCTCTCCTTCTCTTTCTCTCCAGTATGGTCAAGCCAGCCTTTCTGCTGTATGGATTTGCAATCTCTCCCTAAGTTCTTCTCATAAATGTTCTCCAGCCAAGAAGAAAGCAAGACACTAGGGCCTGACTCTGGCCTTTAGCATCTGCCTGGTACAAGGGCTGAGTAGTGGCCACACATGGGCTCTGAGGAAGGAGGTCCAGGCCCTATGGGTCTGGTTTGTCTTCCTCTTTCTCAAGGGAGGGTGGGCTCCTGCCTGTTCAGACCTTCACCTTGGTCTCTCTAGGCAGGCTCCAGAAGGTTCCAAACTGGTCCCTCCTGCCTGTAACTTTTCTCTGTCCTCAAATCACTCACCACTCTGCAGTCAGAGGACCCCCCCCCCAAAAAAAATACACCCCTCATGACTTCCCTGCCTAAATCCCTTCAGTGATCCTCAGGACTGGCAGAGAGTAATCCCTGCCACACTCTCCCCTACCCAACCCTTCTCTCTCCAACCTCCTTTCCTACACTCCACCTCTCATTCCCTGGACCTCTGCTACTCAAAGCACTCAGAATGTTCCAAGCATTCCTGACAATATGACTCTACACCCTTCTCCTCAGCAAGCTGCCTTTGGTCAACTCTGCTTTACAGAAACCTCTATGCATCCTTCTGGTCTGCAGACTGTCTTTACTTTCCACCTCACATTTATGCCTTTCTTTTCCTCATCTGCTGTGTGCCCCAAAAGCTGACCTGTGGGGACCACATCTGTGGGTTCTCAAGCCTTCTGCTTCTAGTTGGATTGGCTGACTTAGAGGGAGGGGAGAAGTGGGGCTGGACCATGAGGAGGTTTGGTTCTCTTCTTGAAAGGTCTCTGGTATTGCTTTGGCTCTTATTGTCCCCTTAAAGTGCTCATCTCTTCAATTCAGCAGCCACAATGCTCCTACACCATCCCTGGGACACTTCTCCATCTGTACCTCTACAACTAAGCACTCCTTAAAATAGAGGCAGCAGCAGTGGGGCTGTTAGGATCCAGCACAAACCTCAGGGGGTGCTTTGTAGATACCTCTGTCACAGAGCCTGCTACGTGCAATGCTGCTGGGTGGCCTCCCTGTCCTCCCAGCCACCCAGGTTTATCTCACCTTGCCTTTAGGGACTCCAGCTGTCCACACACATTTAGGGTCATGCCGGGCCACGGCCCAGGCCCTGCAGTTCCTAGGTTATAAGTGAACATTCCTGACCTTGCAGATCCCTGACTGTAGTGCAGGAAAGGAAGCTGGAGCCTCATTTGACACAGTGGCTGAGCGCAGGCCACAGTCTGCTCAGCCAAATCCCAATTCCACCACCACCTAGCTGATTGGATGAGTTATCTCTCTGAGCCACTTTTGCTCATCTGTACATGGAAATCAGAGCAGCTACCTCAGAGAGTGGCCGTGAATACTGAATTAATGGCACACACACACTGGGCACTCAGTAAGCATCCATTAATATTTTTGTTATAGCAGCTGTGTGGTTTGTATACATTAAGTAAGTGAATGACTGAAAGTATTATCCCATGTTTTCACTATAGTAACCCTTCCCACACCCTGCCTTACCATACTGTGTATGTTCCAAGTAGGTAGGAAAGGAATTCCTTTTCCCATTTCACAGATCAGAACACTGTGAATGAATGAATGAATGAATGAACACCCAACACACCTAGCCTGCTGTCTCTCACCTCTTCTCAGGGGCCATAGCCAGGCTTCTTGCGCAGTGAGCAGAAGCCCAGCACAGCCCAGTGCAGCTTCTCCCAGAGTCTGGAAACACCAGGCCGTCAGGGCTCCGCCCTGAAGCTCATGGCTTCCCAGAACCAGAGCCCCAGTTCCTGTTCAGCCCCTGCTCTTTCTGTAAGGCCCTGTGAGCCCTACTGCCCCTTCTGGTAAGCCTGGGCCGGCTGGGAGTGTTCTACTTTCACATTCACACTTGGAGGGAGACTCCTCACTGTGGGGAACTTTTCTTTCTCTTTCAGCCTAACCTCAAACTTTCTCTAAAGCTTTCGGTTTTGAGGTGGTTTTTTGTTTTAGTTTCCTGAAGATACTTCACTTGCAGCAACCAAGAATCTGCCCCAGGAATAAGGGAGCCTGGAGCTGTGTGGGAGCTGAACTGTGCTAAACAATTCAGTTGCAGATCACTTTTATTACAGTATACTGTATTATTTTGTTAGTAGCTTTTATTAATCTCTTACTGTGCCTAATGTGAAAGGTAAGCTTTATCATAGGCATATATGCAAAGAAAAGCTCGGATATGTAGACTGTGCTATCCGCACCTAAAAGCGTCCATGGAATGTGTTGGAATGTGTCCCCTGCAGTTGCGGGGGACTACTCTACCCTTAGGTGTGTTCTTTCCAACGGCCCCATTGACAGACGTGGGGACCGAGGCTCGGCTCCAGGTGATTGAATGTGTAGATGGAAGCTTCAAAGGAGAAGACTCACCCTCTGACCATTAGAAATGCATGGAAATCACCTCAGAATGGAAGTTCCCAGGTGGACTCCTCTTGGCTGCTTCCGTACCCTCTCACAGCTCTATCACTTGCTTCTCCTGAGCACCATGTTTGTGTTCAGGCTCATCTTTGCTGCTTGGCTGCCCCTCCTCCCTGACGGGTGAGGCCTCACATTCCAGCACCAGCACCAGCCCAGAGGCAGGAGGGAGGGGGTCTCAGAAGCCCAGAGCTGGTCTGGGTGCTGCAGGCAGAGAATAGTAGGAAGGAGGGGGGAAGGCAAGTCCTTCAAGGGCCCTGCAGGTCTCGGTGAGGGGCAGATGGAACTCCAGGTGTAAAAGGAAGCCCAAGAGGCTTCAAGCAAGGTCCCTACATGATCTGAAAAGATCACTGGAGCAGTACTGAGAAGAATGAACTGGGAGGTGACAGAGAGGGAGCAGGAAGCAGGGGTAGGAGCTACCCCAGCCAACCAGACAAGAGCTGATGGAGCACCCAGGCCCATGGCTCTGAGGCTTGAGTGGCTGTGAGGGTCCCCAGTAGGCCATGGTGAAGCACAGCTTCTGACCCCACCCTGGGTCTCCCATTCAGTAGTTCTGGGAAAGCCTGAGAGTCTGCATTTCTATCAAGGTCCAGATAAGGCTGGTGATCCTGGTCCCAAGCTCTGCTGGTTTAGGGAAGGAAAGGAGGGATGAGTGAGACCTGATGTGTCCTCAAGGAGCTCTCCTCCCACAGGAGCATACAGTTGCATGACCTGAAGGAGCCCCGGGAGGGACACAGCCCCAGAGTGGGTGTGGAAGCTACTGGAAGAGGACCTCCTGGTGGAGTTACACTAATTAAATAGCAATTGACCAGATGAGGGATAGAATCAGAAGCAGAGAGCATATATTCAGGGCAGAGGACACAATGTGAGCAAAGGCAAGGAGGTGGGAAATAGCAAGATGTGTTGGAGCAGTGAGGTTGAAAGATCAAGAATGGAGATGGTGCAGGTAAAAACTACTCCACAAAATGCCTTGTCTCCCCTTCAGATGAAGGAGCCTGAACTTTGGCGAGCAGAGGTTTGCAAATATTTTGGGGGGAAATAGGTGGTCATAGACCCCTCTGAGAGTCTGATCAAAGTTTATGTGGGTGTACTACATTTCGGGGTGTTCGAGAATTCCCTGAAGACTCATCAGGAATTTTAAATAAAGAATCCATGCAGTGGGCAACAGGTTTTAAGCAGAGAGACAGCCTAATTGGAGTTTTACTTAAGAAGGCTCTCTTTGGAGCAATGTGAAGAATAGATTTGGTCAGGGGTAACTGGGCACAGAAAAGCCAGTGTTAACAGTCTGGGTGACAGGAAATAAATGGCATGTAGATGGGGAAACATTTAATACCTGTAGCCAAGTGTGAGGTAGGCAAAGGTCACAACTTGACTTAATGTTTTAGCAAAGTCAGTTGGTTCAACTCAGAAAGCATCATGGAAGGCTGAGCAGCCTTCTTCCTGGGGTTTGAATTGAGGTCCCCCAGCATAAACATCCTTCTCCGACCTCGCTCCACCAACTGGAATTCGCTGATCCTGAGTCACTGGGGCCCATAGTCCACCGCCTTTAGTGCTGGAGGCCAGGACATGGTGAGGGACAGTGTTCTGTGTGCTGGGGTGAGACAGCAGGGCGGAGGCAAGAGGAGAGTCCCTGGGAGGCAGCCGTGTCATTCCTTCCAGGGGTTTCACAACAGCTGGAGGACAGAGCTGCAATGATTATCTCCTTTGTGCCGATGGGAAACTGAAGACAACAGAGGGGAAAGGTTCGCCAGAAGATGTACAGGGGACACTGGCACAAAACTAAGACTAGAATACCTAGAGCCCTCAACACGCATGACCTTGTCCTGCCTAATGCGGGCCCAGGTGCAAATTCTCCTGTGGCCTCTCCTGGTGGCTCAGAAATCCCGTAATTCTTACTGAATTCTTGCAAAAGGCTCTCCACCATTCCTCTTTGGTTCCTTTTATCTCAATCTGCCTTTTACCCCCAAAAGATCTTATTCTCAGTCATCTGTGAGGCTCAGAGTCAGACATTTAGCTTTTCTGGCCTCTCCAGAACAAGAAGATTTATTTAAATATTCCCCAAATTATTTTCTTCTAACCATAAGGCTTTCAAGACCCAAAATTCCACCCCAGCTCTGAAGAGACACATGCTTCCCACCAGCCCAGCTCCTTTTGTGTACACTAACTATATATATTAACTAATATAATTAACATCTTTTATTTCTTCCCATAGATACAAGCTTCTAAATGTCTTTACAAAGCAATTGCTATTATTGCCCCACTTTATAGATGAGAAAACTAGGAGCACACAGAGGTTACACACCATGTGGCTAACAAGCTGTGGAGCCAGACAGAGTTCAAACCTAAGCAATCTGCCTCAGGGTCTATGCCCCTTGTCCCCAGGAGCTGCATAGTGAGGGGTTAAAGGTGCAGGAGGGACTTGTGGGGGAATTGCAACTAGAAATAAAAACACAGGGTACCTGGTTAAATCTGAATTTCAGTTAACAATAAAAAATTTTGAGCATACTTATGTCTCATGCAATACTTCAGATACACTTATGTCAAAAAAGCACTTTGGTTTATTTGAAATTGAAATTTGATTGGAAGTCTTTGTATTTTATTTGGCAAACGTAGTTCTACTGCAGTAGAATAAGGACAAGTGATGGAGACTTTCCTCCAGAGGCTGAGTGGCTGTGATACAGCTTTGCCTGACCCATCCGGAAGGTTAACACGTGAGACTTGGCTGAATCAGTAGGGGTTTTTTTCTGCTTAAATTCTTTTATTGGTACATTTTAGGTATACAATATGCTTACATTTATCAATGGTGTTTGTACCTGTACATGATGGATCTTCGTTCTTATTTTTTCCCTATCCCCTGTGCTCCTTCCACCCCCTCCACTCTGCCCTATTTACAAAAACTTTGTTTCCATTTTTTCCTTTTCTCATAATTTTTCCTTTCCCTTCTTTCCTTTCTCCTTCCCCTCCCACTTGCCCTATCCCTTTGGACCTTTTCTTCCTATTTCAAATTATCAAATTATTGGTTTTAATCATATTAATCCTTATTTACTCTTTCAGTTTCTCAGACCAGAGAAACTATTCAGTATTTACATATGTGTGTCTTATTTCTTTCACTTAAGATATGGCCTCAATATGCATCCATTTAGCTATAAATGTCTCTAGTTTCTCATTCTTTATGGCTGAGTAGTACTCCATTTTATTTTTATTTTTTAAAAAAAATCTTCTTTATCCAGTTTCCAGTTGATGGGCACTTGGGGTGTTTCCAAGCTTTAGCTATTACAAACTGTGCTGCTATAAATGTGGGCACAAATATATTGCTGTGGTATGATTCTTTTAATTCTTTTGGGAAGATCCCCAGCAGTGGAATAGCAGGGTCAAATGGGACTTCCAACCCTAGCTGTTTGAGGTATCTCCACACTGATTTCCATAGTGGTTGCACCAGTCTGCACTCCCACCAACAATGGAGAAGGGTTCCTTTCTCCCCACACCCCCGTCAGCATTTATTATTGGCTGATTTCTTGACAGCACCCATTCTTTCTGGAGTGAGGTAGAATCTCAGAGTTGTTTTCATCTGCATCTCTTGAATGACCAGTGATATTGAACATTTTTTCATATATTTATTTGCTGCTGTACTTCTTTGAGAAATGTCTGTTCATTTCAGATGCCCATTTTTGAATTGGGTCTTTATATTTAGGGGGTCTGATTTTGTTGAGTTCTTTATATATTCTAGATAGTAGAACTTTGTCTGAGGTACAGCTGGTAAAATTTTTTCCCACATTGTAGGTTGTCTCTTACCTCTGTTGTAGATTCTCTTGCAGTGCAGAAGCTTTTTAATAAGATGAGAGCCCAGTTGACTCTTTGTGCTAATTCCTGAGCTACTGAGGTTTTGTTCATAAAGTCCTTTCCTATGCCAGTGTCTTCAAGAGTTCTACCTAACTTATCTTCCAGCAAGTTTAGTGTTTCTGTTTTAATATTTAGATCTTTAATCCACTTTGATCTTAGTTTAGTGCATGGTGATAGATACGGATCTAGTTTTAATCTTTGGCAGGTTGAAATCTAGTTTTTCCAACACCATTTATTAAATAGGCTATCTTTGCTCCAGTGAAGGTGGTTGGCTCCTTTGTCAAAGATGAGGTGGCTGAGATGTCTGGAGTTGTTTCTGCATCTTCTAATCTATTCCACTGATCCTCAGGTCTGTTTCTTTGTCAGTACCAAGCTGGGTTTTTGTTTGTTTGGTTGGTTGGTACTGGGGATTGAACTTGGGTCCTTGCACTTGTGCAGCAGGCTGCAAAACCACTGAGCTAAATCCCTGGCATAGTACCATGCTGTTTTTGTCACAGTAGCTTTGTAGTATAGTTTCAAGTGGGAGATTGTGATACCCCCTGCCATGTCTCCGTTGCCTAGAATTGCTTTTACTATTCTAGTTCTCTTTCAGTTCCAAATGAATTTTTGGATTGTTTTCTCTAGTTCTGTGAAATATATTGTTGGAATTTCAATCAACATTGTATTTAATCTATATAGAAGTTTTGGAAGTATGGCCATTTTCACTATATTGGTTCTTTCTACCCACGAACAAGGGATGCCTTTCCATTTTCATATATCCTCCTTGATCTCTTTTTTCAGAGTGCTGTAGTTTTCAGTGTAGAAGTCTTTTGCTTCCTTTATTAGATTGATTCCTAGATATGTCCTTTTTTTGGATGCTATTGTGAAAGGA
Source organism: Heterocephalus glaber (assembly GCF_053883595.1). Classification (NCBI taxonomy): domain Eukaryota; kingdom Metazoa; phylum Chordata; class Mammalia; order Rodentia; family Bathyergidae; genus Heterocephalus; species Heterocephalus glaber. Next base: position 10,027,488 of record NW_028258299.1, read on the forward strand.
ATTGTTTCCCTAATTTCTGTCTCAGTGAGTCTCTTATTTGTGTACAAGAAGGTTATTATTTTTTGAGTGTTGACCTTGTATACAGATACTCTACTGAATCTGTCAATTAAGTCTGGAAGTCTTTTGGCGGAGTTTTTTGGGTCTTCTATGTTAAGTATCATATTGTCAGCAAATAATGACAGTTTTACTGCTTCCTTTCCTATCTTTATTCTTTTTATTTCTTTCTCTTTTCTAATTGATGTGGCTAATGTTTCTAGAACTATATTGAACAGGAGTTGTGATAGTGGCATCCTTGTCTTGTTCCTGATTTTAGCGTGAAAGTTTTCAGTTTTTGATCATTTAGTATGATGTTGATTGTTGGTTTTTCATAGATAGCCTTAATCAGGTTGAGATAAAGACCTTCTATTCCAATTTCCTGTATGGTTTTTATCATGAATGGGTGTTGGATTTTGTTGAATGCTTTTTCTGCATCTATTGAGTTGCTCATATGGATTTTTTTCCTTGGCTCTGTTAATATAGTGTATTACACTTTTTGATTTATGAATGTTGAACCATCCTTGCATCCCTGGGATAAATCTGACTTGGTCAGAGTGTATGATCTTCTTGATGACCCTCTGTATTCCATTTTCCAGTTTCTTCTTGAGGATTTTTGCATCTATCTTCATTAGGGAGATTGGCCTGTAGTTCTCTTTTTTGGTTGAGTCTTTCCCTGGTTTTGGAATCAAAGTAACACTTGCTTCCAGGAATGAATTTGGAAGTATTTCTTCCCTTTCAATTTCATTGATGAGTTTAAAGAGTAATGGCAATAGTTCGTCTGTACATGTCTTGTAGAATTCAGCAGTGAAGCCATCAGGACCTGGGCTTTTCTTTGTTGGTAAATTTTAAATTATGTTTTTAATTTCATTCATTGTAATTGAGCTGTTTAGAATTTTTATATCTTCTTCATGTAACTTTGGCAATTTTTATGTATCTAGGTATCTGTCCATTTCTTCTGTGTTTTCCACTTTATTAGAGTACAGATTCTAAGAAGTAGGTATTGATGATCCTCTGGGTTTCTGCTGGATCTGTTGAGTCTTCACCTTTTTTGTTCTTAATTGCGTGGATTTGAGCCTTTTCTTGCCTTTTCTGATAAGGTTGGTGAATTTATTTTATTTATTCTTTAAAAAAACTGACTCTTTGATTCACTGATTTTTTTTGTATCTTTCTCTTAGTCTCCATTGCATTGATTTCTGCTCTGATCTTTATAATTTCCTCTCTTGTATGTGCTTTGGGTTTGTCATGCTCTTCTTTTTCTAGGAGCTTGAGGTTTAGCATTAGGTTGTTTATTTCAGCTCTCTCTGCTTTCCTCATATGGGCATTCACTGCCATTAATTTCCCTCATAGAACTGCTTTCATTGTGTCCCATAGATTCCTGTATCTTGTGCTGGCATTATCATTTGCTTATAGATACTGTCTAATGTCTTCTTTAATTTCCTCTGTGACCCATTGGTTGTTCAAGAGAGTGTTATTCAATTTCCATATGTTTGCAGGGTTTTGTGTTTTCTTATGCTATTGATCTCCAATTTTATTGCACTATGGTCTGATAATATACAGGGGGTAACTTCAATTCTTTTACATTTACTTAAATATGTCCTATGAGCTAGCATGTGGTCTGTTTTGGAGAATGACCCGTGTGCAGCTGAAATGAATGTGTATTCTGATTTTGTGGGGTGAAACACTCTATAAACATCTATTAAGTTCATTTGTTCAATATCTTGGTTCAGTTCTAGAATTTCATTGTTGATTTTTTGGTGTAGAGGATCTGTCTATTTGTTATAGTGGGGTATTGAGGTCCCCCACTACAACTGAATTAATGCTTATTTGGTTTTTCATGTCCATTAATATTTGTTTTGAATAGTTGGGGGCATTCATATTTGGTGCATATACATTTATGATTGTCATCGCTTCCTCTTGGATTGTTCCCTTCGCAAGGATGTAGTCACCATCTTTGTCTCTCTTAATTAGTTTTGGTTTGAAATCTACTTTGTCTGCAAATAAGATTGCTGCCCTTGCTTTTTTCCAGGTTCCTGTTGCATGGAGAACTGTTTTCCATCCATTTACTTTCAGTCTATGAATTTCTTTTTGAGTTAGGTGTGTTTCTTGTATACAGCATATTGTTGGATTTTGCTTCTTAATCCATTCTGCCAGACTATTTCTTTTGATTGGTGAATTGAAGGCATTAATATTGATGGTTATAATTGATAGATATTGACTCAACATTGTCATGATGTTTTGCTGTTGTTGGCTCTTTTACTTTTTGTTTTTCCCCTTTTCCCTTTAGTTTCTTACTTTGCCTGGTGGCTTCCCTCTGTTGGGCCTCATGGAGTTATGACGTTCATTGTCTTTTTCTAGGAATTGTTTAGAATTGTTTGGAGTGCTGGTTTGGTGTTCATGAAATTTCTCAGGTGTTCTTTGTTGTGGAAGTATCTAATTTCCCCATTGACTTTGAAAGATAATTTTGCAGTATACAAAAGTCTAGGTTCCAAGTTATTTTCTTTTGGGGCTTGAAATACTTCACTCCAGGCTCTCCTTGATTTGAGGGTTTGTGTTGAGAAGTCTGCTGTGATTTGGGTGGGCTTTCCTTTGTAGGTGATTTGTTTCTTTTCTCTAACTGCTTGTAGGATTTTGTTCTTCTGTTGGGTTTCTGGGATCTTGACTATTATATGTCTAGGTGTAGATTTTTTATCGTGGCTAGGTGGAGTTCTATATGCCTCACTTAGCTGTATGTCCAGTTCTCTACCTCTGTCTGGGAAGTTTTCTACTATTACTTCTGTGAACAGGTTTTTTATGTCAGTTGTACTTTCTCCTGTTTTTTCGTGGACTCCTATCAGTCTTATGTTATTCTTCTTTGCATCATCTAGCAGCTGCTGGATTTATTTCTTGTGGTCCCTTACTATTTTTAAGAAATCTCTGTTTTCATGCTCATTAACCACAATCCTGTCTTCTATATCTGATATTCTATCTTCAGATTCCCTTAATCTGCTATGAATACTTTTAATGGAGTTTTTAATCTCCTGGATATGTTTGAATCTGTTTCATGGATTCCATTTTCTTCTTATGTTGGGCAATCATGGTTTCCATGTCTTTCTTATGCTGGACATTCGTGGCTTCCAGCATGGTTCTGAGCTTATCTACTTTTTTATCTATTTCTGTTCTAGAGCCTCTAATCATGTCTTTTACTCTGCTCACCATCGCTGTAATTATCTGGGAAATTATTTCTGTTTTGAATTTTTTTAGAGCCTCATTCATTGGTTTTGTTACTTCCTGTGATATCAGTTCAGAGTGTTCAGGTGGTTGATTATCAGACTTTTGCCCCTCATTTCCCCAAGAATTTGCCCTTGGTAGGGTGAAAGTCTGGGATTGTGCCTTGCTTAAATGTCTTCTCATTTCTGTTTCTGTTGTTGGTACTGTCCTTGGTTTAATTCCTAGGTTGATATTTTGAAATTGCTTATTGTAAGTATCTTTGTTGCTTGTATTTAGAACCCTTATGGCATGATTGCTTCTCAGAGGTGTCTTCCAGATATAGCTGGCCTTTATGTTTTGCATCTCTAATGACTCTGAGCTATCTTATTTTCATTATACCAGGAAGGACAACTGATTAGATCAATCACAGCACCTTAGCCCAAGTGATACAATCAGCACCACCATAGCATCAAGCACAACTTAGAAAATGACAATTTGTGGGAGTTATTAATCTATCACCTTTAACTGTGTGAATTAAATCAAAATTGAGGACCCCTACCTATGTTTATAGTGAATAAATTCTTCAATATAGCAACTTTACACTTTGGGATGGGGAGTTAGAAGGAGTTGGGAGGGAGAGATAGGTAAAAGGATAAGGAAAGGTTAGCAGTGAGGCCAGAGGACACAGGAAGATTATGGAAACTCTAAGAAACTGTTGAAGACAAGAGGAAAAGACAGAATGAAAGAACAAAGATGAGAAGAGAACAACCTAATAGCAATAGGGAGGCTAGAAACTGTATTGACTTCCCTTTAAAACTAATGACAATTGAGAGAAGGAAAAAAAGAAGAAAAGAAAAATAAAGAAGAAATACAAATTAGGGCCAGAACAGGAACAAAAAGGGTGATGAAGAACAATGTGGGACAGTGAGAGAATGAGAGAGTGAGGAGAAAGAAAGAAAAAAGAAAGAAAAGAGAAGAAAAAATTTTGAAAAAGTGGAAAAAAATAAAAATTAGAGCAAACAATAATTTTGAAAATAACATAAAAAATAAAAATGAAAGGCCTGCTTCAGGGTATGTCTCTGCTGTCACAATAGACAATGTGGGCAGCAGTGTGTAGATATGTCAATGAGTCTCAGCAAGTCGGTAGCAGACCTGTGAGATTCAGGCAGATTTCTGGCTGCAAGTCCCAAGGTGAGCTCCCTATCATCCTTCAAGTTTGAACTCTGCAAGGTTCTACTGCAGGTTCCAGTTGCCTTTCCCCTGAAGATAATCCAGGTTCTGATGGGAGGTGATGATCCCTCCAACTTACCAACTATGGTGGTCTAGTGTGCCTTTGCTGCAGAGATTCTCTTCAATTTTCATCAAGGAGCCTGAGAGAGGCCCTCTTTCTGTTGTTCACTTCTGCTCTATCTTCTGGAGCCCAGAACAATGGCCTTTATGACCCTCTGTGCCTCTTTAGTGTGAAACCAGGTACCAGCACAGCCAGGAGGCACGAGGCAGGGTTGGCGGGGGGCGGTGCAGGTGCTCTGCTCCACACGGCTGAGGTCCTCAGCTCACTGATCTTGGCTAAATCAGTTTCAAGTGCAAGGATGACCCCATTCTCTCCCTGCAATTGGGAAGTCCTTTGGTGGTGCCAACAGCACACCTGAGGGAACCTGGAAAAGCCCGCTCTGCCCAGCAGCTGAACTCCCTGGAATGACTGGAAACAGGCTTTTCCCATTGGCTGCGGCTCTGGCTTGGTTTCTAATTTCCCACTCACCATTTGAAAGATACCTTTAACAATCCTCTCTCTGCCCCTGCTCTCAATGTCATCATGATGCCCAGGGTATTTGGTTCCTTAAAACACTAATTCCTATTCCTCTCTGAACTTTAGTAACATCTTCTGTGGTTATTAGAGAATAATTAAGAAAAGCACTGAGTAGATTCTCAAGAGAAGTCACCCTTCCACACATTTGTCATCTCACAAGCAGGAGTCAGAAGAGATCCTTTCTTGGGTTTTCCTAATAGTTACTGTGATAGAGTCCTGGGAGAAGAGTCACAGCCTTCAGAGAAGATTGCCTGACCTTAACAACATGTTGTGAATTCCTAAAACCTCCCCCAGGAAATCATTTTGAAATGTAAATATGTGGGGGTTACTCCACATTACAGACATCTGTGCTGAAGCTGGCTTTACTCAAGGCTCTTCCCAGACAAACCCTTTGGCTTGAAGGAACCCTCATTTCCTTGTCACTTGATCTCAACACTTCTCCCTCCTCTGTCCTCCCCAAGCATGCCCCACCCATGCCTTGTGTTAAGTGGTTTCTATCAGCAGAGCATGTCTGAGCTCATTGGGAAACTGGCCTCACATGCTTTCAATCTGCTTTGTCTTCCCTGAGTATCAAGATGTCCCAGACCAAACCACATTTAGATGAAATGCGCTGGGCTGGGGCACCCTGCCTGCATCAGCAGAAACATTAGAGCAGCCACCAGGAGCATGACTGAGACATATACAAAATGCAGATCAGCCTCCCAAAGCAAAGGGAAGCTTGAAGAGGGTAACACAGTACCATCCATAAATGTGTACATATGTAGGTCTGCAAATCAGGACCCTGGGAAAGAGCAGCAACTCCTCCATAAGGAGTATTCATCTAAAAAGGATTTAGAACAAATCAAGAGCAAAGTCTTGCTCGTGGGCTGGCTTCGTGGGCTGGGTAGCAACACTACCTTCACTGTGGGCTGTGGAGGACAAGGTCCTAACTCTTTCTGCTAAGCAGCCTCTACCATCCAGACTCACCCTTGATGGTCAGAGCCAGCATTGCTCATCACTGTTATCTTCCTCATCCCATGGCTGAAGGTCATGGATCATTTCTTTTGTGCCAGAAATTTTGCTAAATATTCTGCATGATTGAGCTCATTTAATTTCATCATGATCTCCTCTCAGGTGGTTTTCATCTCCATTTTAAGGATGAAGAAGCTGAGGTCTAACAAGCTTGAATATCCAGGGTCACATAGGTAATCACTGTCATTGAGAGTCCAGACTGCCCAACCCAAGGCCAGCATTCTTTGGCTGTAAACACTGCTCCCAGGGCTCAAGGTCACGGTAGGGCAGTTCATGGCCTGTTCCAGGGACTTGGTGAAGGAGATTAAAGAGATTCATCTTTAAGCCTCAATCCCCTCAACTTCCTCTTCAAACTTCCCTGGTATATGCAGGTGTTTAGAGATCTCTGAGCTGCTTTGAGAAGAGAAGAGGGAACAGGGCAAAAGAGACAGAAACCCTGAGGTCAGACAAAGTTGGGATTAAATCTTGGCTCAGAATCTCACTGATGTGGAGAGTTGGAACATAAAACTTTCTTCTCCAAATCATACTCTTCTCACCTATGAATTGGGCAGAATTATGTTTACTGCTCAGGATTGGTTGAATGTTTACTGTTACAGTTTGACTCTTTCTCTCACCCCAAAGTTCATGTGTTTAAACCTAATCTCCAAGGCAATGGTATTAAGACACAGGGATCTGGGGAGGTGACTAGGTGATGCAGGGCGTAAGGGAGGTGACCTCAGAAATGGTACTGGTGCCTTATGAACAAGGCTGTCCGGGGGGAGCCTGTTTGCCCCTCCACCCTTTGAAGACCCAGCAGGAAGGAGCCACCTGGGGAGCAGAGAACTCTGATTAGACAACAGATCTGCTGGCATCTTGATCTTGGACTTTCCAGCCTCTAGAACTCTAAGCAGTAGACATCTACTGTTCATATATTCCCTAGTTTTGTTAGAGAAGCCTGAATGAACTGAAACACCTGCATTTAGGCATCCTGTGTTGTTTTTTTTTAATTTCCTTGAGTACCTATCATTCATAAGGCTTAGTAAGACCTGGATAAAAGTCCATTCTCATCCTTTAAGCACAGGGATTCTAAATGATAGGTTTTGTGTCCCTAAACCTAGCACAGAGACCAGGACATAATGTGTGTTCCCCAAATGCAGAGGATATGATGTTTGGATGAATTCATGAATGAGCACAAAAAAATCTCAACACTCTATGACATGATTTGTGGCCTCAACAACTGGCAGTTTTCTCCAGCTATACATGATGACTTGGTACTCAACAACGAAGCTGTGTCTTTACCTACCTCAGGGTAGACACAGTGTCCTGTAATTCTCTTTGTCATGAATGCCAGCCACATCCTTTGGTCAGCCTGGAACTACCCAGGAGCCCTACATTTGTCTCAGGGAAAATGCAGAGCAAGTCTGCTTCTACTGTCAGTCCCTGAAGCAGTTGGAGTCAGTCTTCATGACTCCCCTCTTTTCTCCCTTGCCACCAAATAATCCTTACAGGAAATGATCCCTGAACCTCATATTATCTTGGATACTCTTATTCATTCACACATTTGGTATTTATTGAGTACCTACCTACTGCAGGCAAATGAAACAGACTGTGTCACTAGATTTTAAGCTTATGAAATTTATATTATAATGGGAGGAGTTGGGCAACGAACAATGATGTTCATGTTGATGTATCATGAAGAAAAGTGAAGTGGGGTGATGTTTGAGGAGGTCCTGAAAGAAGTGAGTGACTGGAGGCTATCTGGGGACAGAGTGCTCCCTGTGTTAGTTACTTTTCTCTCCTTGCTGAGTCAAAATACCTGACACCCAGAGTTGGAGGGGAAAGGTTTATTTGGATTATAGTTGGTAGAAGTTTCAGTCCATGATCGGCTGGCTCTGAGGGTGGGTGGCAGAGGGGCAACAGTTCAGGGCAGCAGAAAATAACAAAAGGCAATGGGAGACCTTAACAGTGTCTTTCTGCTCCTTTCATCTTATTCGGACTACTGGGGTTAGGGTGGTGCCAAACCAATTACTCCTGTGTAGTGGTTTAGTAATTACATGCCCTTGATCCTAGCTTCACACACTCTAGATTCACCTACTATACTATGACCCCATGAGGCTTTGGGGGGCTGTCTAAACCCAAACCATAACACTCCATATGGACGGAAAGCCATGTGGGCAGCCAGAGGGAGGCGGAAGGGTATGAGTATGTGCAGTGGGGGCAGCGTGGAGGGCAGAGGTGAGGTGTATCATGCAGGGAGAGGTGCTGGTGAGAAGACAATGGGCCAAGTGAGGTGCAGCTCCAGCGGAGAGTTGATCAGCGCCAGTGAGAAGCACTCTGGGGGCTCTGCACAGCTGGGATTCCAGAGGAGCAGGGTTCAACAGAGAGCTGTTGGAAGCCACTGCAACGGCTGCAGCAGAGATGGTGTCTGGACCTGAGGGGGCTATGTGGGAGATGTGTTGAACATGCTAGAATTCTAGATGTGATGTGAAAGTTCAGCACATTGCATTCGCTTTTGATCAAACGATATGGTACCGTAAGTCCCCGACTTACAAATGAGTTCCATTCTGGGAGGATGTTGATAAATCGGATTCATTTGTAAGTCTGGTAAAGTGAGTCTTACACACCTTTGACACAAATATACAATGTTCAGCGGTGCCTCGTTCACGAACTTAATTATTTCACAATTCTCGGGAAGATGGCGGCGTTCATGTTTGTGTGGGAAAGATGGTCGTGGTCACGTCCGTTACCTGATGTGGAGTTTGAGAAAGGAAGCAGAGTTTTCCTGAACACTTCTTTTGTGAACTGAATTGTTCATGAAAAGAAAAATTGGTGAACCAACGTATTACTGTATATTGCTTTGCACTTCCTAGCAGTCCCCTCCACATCACCATTGCTTTTCCTCTTGCTTCTGGACTGAGCACTGTACTGCTGTACACAACGGCACAACTGTGACAGTGTCCGGCAGACACGTGAGCTACTTTTGGGATTTGTCCTCATCTACAAATGTTTGTAGTGCGAGGTCCATTCGTATCTGTGAAACTTGAATGGTCATAAGTTGGGGACTTACTGTATAATTAACTATAGTCACTATACTGAACATCATCTAAGTGACATCATGCAATGTTTGTCTTTGTGTGTCTGGTTTATTTCACTTAGCATAATGTCCTAGATTTCCTTCTTTATTATGGCTGAGTGATATTTCATGATCCGTGTATGTTGCCAAGTGTGCTGTCATATGTGATACATGTGTATGTGTGAGATATACACATACACACATTTCTTCATTCATTCATCTGCCAGGGGATACTTAAGGTGTTCTCACTACCTTGGCCACTGTAAATAATGTTGCAGGGAACATGGAAATGCAGCTAGCTCTCTGAGATACTGATTCACTTTCTTTTTTTTTTTTTGTATTAAATTCTTTTATTGGTACATTGTAGGTATACAGCACGATTACATTTCTCATTGGGAATTGTACCTTTACATAATGCATCTTGGTTCTTATTTTTCCCCATTCCTAGCCCTCCCTTCACGCCCTCCACCCTTCCCTATTTACAAAGACTTTATTTCCATTTTTTCTATTTCTCATCATTTTTTCCTTTCCCTTCTTTCCTTTCCCCTGCCCCTCCCCACTACCCCTACCCCTTTGGACCTTTTCTTCCTATTTTACATTATCGATTATTCATTCTAATAATTGGTACATTTTAGGTAGACAATATAATGACATTCATCATTGGAAATTTGCACCTTTACATAGTCTCTCTTGGTTCTTATTTTTCACCCTTGCCCAGCCCTCCCTTCAACCCCTCCAGTCCTCCCTATTTACAAAAATTTTGTTCCTATTTTTCCATTTTCTCATATTAATCCTATTCCCTTCTATCCTTTCCCCTAGCCCTCCCACTTCCTTCCCCTTTGCCCCTTTTCTTCCTATTTCACATTACCTATTATACATTTAGTCCTTATTTACACTTTCAGTTTCTCACACCAGGGAAACTATTCGGTATTTACACATGTGTGTCCTATTTATTTCACTTAAGAGTATTGCCTCAATGTGCATCCAATTAGCTATAAATGTCTCTAATTTCTCATTTTTTATGGCTGAGTAGTACTCCATTTTATTTTAAAAACCCACATTTTCTTTATCCAGTCTCCAGTTGATGGGCATTTGGGCTGCTTCCAAGTTTTAGCTATTACAAACTGCGCTGCTATGAACATGGGTGCACATATATCACTGTGGTATGATTCTTTTAATTCTTTGGGGAAGATCCCCAGCAGTAGAATAGTGAGGTCAAATGGGACTTCCAGTCCTAGTTCTTTGAGGTATCTCCATACTGATTTCCACAGTGGTTGCACCAGTCTACACTCCCACCAGCAGTGGAGCAGGGTTCCTCTTTCCCCACAGCCCTGCCAGCATTTGTTATTGGTTGATTTCACGATAGCAGTCATTCTTTCTGGTGTGAGGTGGAATCTCAGCGTTGTTTTCATTTGCATCTCTTGAATGACCAGTGATGTTGAACATTTTTTCATGTATTTATTTGCTATTTCTACTTCTTTGTGTGAGAAATGTCTGTTCCTTTCAGATGCCCATTTTTGGAATGGGTCTTTACGTTTGGGAGGTCTGATCTTTTTAAGTTCTTTATAGATTCGAGATAGTAGACCTTTGTCTGAGGAAAAGCAGGTGAAGATTTTTTCCCACATTGTGGGTTGTCTCTTCACACTGCTAGTGGTTTCTCTTGCTGTGCAGAAGCCTTTTAATAAGAAGAGATCCCACTTGTTGATTGTTTGTGCTAGTTCACAGGCAACTGAGGTTTTGTTCATAAAATCTTTTCCTACACCGATGTCTTCAAGGGTTCTACCTAACCTCTGTTCCAACTGGTTCAGAGTTTCTATTTTAATATTTAGATCTTTAATCCATTTTGATTTTAGTTTAGTGCATGGTGAGAGATATGGGTCTAGTTTTAATCTTTGGCAAGTTGAAGCCCAGTTTTTCCAGCACCATTTATTAAAGAGGCTATCTTTCCTCCAGTGAGGGTGTTTGGCCCCTTTGTTGAAGATGAGATGGCTGAGTGTGTCTGGTGTTGTTTCTGCATCTTCTAATCTGTTCCACTGGTCCTCAAATCTGTTTCTTTGCCAGTACCATGCTGTTTTTATCACAGTAGCTTTGTGGTAGAGTTGCAGGGTGGGGATTATGATACCCCCTGCCATGTCTGTTACCTACAATTGCTTTTGCTTTTCTGGGACTCTTCTTGTTCCAAATGAATTTTTGGATTGTTTTCTCAAGGTCCATGAAGTATGCTGCTGGGATCTCAATTGGAATTGCATTAAATCTATATGGCAGTTTTGGAAGTATGGCCGTTTTCACTATATTAATCCTTCCTACCCAGGAGCAGGGGATGTCTGTCCATTTTCTGATATCATCTTCAATCTCTCTTTTCAGAGTGCCATAGTTTTCAGAGAAGAGGTCTTTGATTTCTTTCGTTAGGTTGATTCCTAGGTATTTCAGTTTTTTGGATGCTATTGTGAAAGGAATTATTTGCACTATTTCTCTCTCAGTGAGTCTGTCATTGGTGTAGAGGAAAGCTATTGATTTTTGTGTGTTGACCTTGTAACCAGCTACTGGACTGAATTTGGTTTTTAAGTCTAGAAGACTTTTGGTGGAGTTCTTGGGGTCTTCTATATAGAGTATCATGTCATCTGCAAATAATGACAATTTGACTTCTTCATTACCTATCTTTATTCCTTTTATTTCTTTCTCTTGTCTAATTGCCGTGGCTAATGTTTCCAGAACTATATTGAACAAGAGTGGTGATAGTGGGCATCCTTGTCTTGTTCCTGATTTGAGTGTGAAGGATTTCAGTTTTTGACCATTTAGTATGATATTGGCTGTTGGTTTTTCATAGATGGCTTTTATCAGTTTGAGGTAGAGACCATCTATTCTAATTTTTTGTAGGGTTTTTATCATAAATGCATGTTGGATTTTGTCAAATGCTTTTTCTGAATCTATGGAAATAATCATATGGTTTTTGTCCTTGGCTCTATTGATATAGTGTATTACATTGATTGATTTGCGTATATTGAACCATCCCTGCATCCTTGGGATGAATCCCACTTGATCAGGGTGTATGATCTTCTTGATGATCTTCTGCATTCTGTTTGCCAGTATCTTATTATGGATTTTTGCATGTTCATTAGTGAGATTGGCCTATAGTTCTCCTTTTCAGTTGGGTCTTTCTATGCTTTGGGGATCAAGGTGATGCTTGCTTCCAGGAATGAATTTGGGAGGATTGCTTCCCTTTCCATTTCATTGAAGAGTTTAAACAGTAACGGCAGCAGTTCCTCTCTAAATGTCTTGTAGAATTCAGCAGTGAAGCCATCAGGGCCTGGGCTTTTCTTAGTTGATAAGTTTTTAATTACATTTTCAATTTCATTGGTTGATATTGGGTTGTTCAGAATTTTTAGGTCTTCTTCATTCAACTTTGGTAATTCATATGTATCTAGGAATCTGTCCATTTCTTCTGTGTTGTCCATCTTATTGGCGTATAGGTTCTGGAAGTAGGTATTGATGATCCTCTGGATTTCTGCTGGGTCTGTTGTCATTTCACCCTTTTCATTCCTAATTGCATGGATTTGGGCCTTTTCTTTCCTTTTTCTGACAAGGTTGGCTAAAGGTTTGTCAATTTTGTTTATTCTTTCAAAGAACCAACTCTTGGCTTCATTGATTTTTTGTATCATTCTCTTAGTCTCCATTGCATTGATTTCTCCTCTGATCTTTATAATTTCCTCCCTTGTATGAGCTTTGGGTTTGTCCTGCTCTTCTTTTTCTAGAAGCTTGAGGTTCAGCATCAGGTTGTTTAATTGGCCTCATTCTGTTTTCCTAATATGCGTATTCACTGCTATGAATTTCCCTTGTAAGACTGCTTTCATTGTGTCCCATAGATTCTGATATGTTGTATTGTCATTGTCATTTAATTGGAGGAACTGTCTGATTTCTTCTTTAATTTCCTCTGTGACCCATTGGTTATTCAGAAGTGTGTTGTTCAATTTCCACGTGTTTCTGAAAGTTTTTGAGTTTCTTTTGCTATGGATCTCCAATTTCATCACACTATGGTCTGATAATATACAGAGGATAACTTCAATTCCTTTGCACTTACTTAAACATGTTCTATGTGTGAGTATGTGGTCTATTTTGGAGAATGACCCATGTGCAGCTGAGAAGAATGTGTATTCTGATTTTGTGGGGTGGAAGACTCTGTAAACATCTGTTAAGTTCATTTGTTCAAGAGTTCGATTGAGTTCTAGTATTTCATTACTTATTTTTAGTCTAGTTGATCTATCTATTTGTGACAGTGGGGTGTTGAGGTCCCCCACTACAATTGTATTAGTGCATATATGACTTTTCATGTCCGTTAGTATTTGTTTTATATAGTTGGGTGCACTAGTGTTTGGTGCATAGATATTTATGATTGTCATCTCTTCCTCTTGGATTCTTCCCTTTAGAAGGATGTAGTGTCCTTTTTGGTCTCTCTTAATCAGTGTTGGTCTGAAATCTACTTGATCTGCTAAGAGGATAGCTACTCCTGCTTTTTGGGGGGTTCCTGTTGCATGGAGTATTGTTTTCCACCCTTTAACTTTCAGTCTATGAGTTTCCTTTTGAATTAAGTGTGTTTCTTGTTTGCAGCATATTGTTGGATTTTGCTTCTTGACCCATTCTGCCAGTCTGTTTCTTTTACTTGGTGAATTGAGACCATTAAAGTTGATGGTTATAACTGAAAGGTATTGACTTGTCATTGCCAGGACTTTTTCTTTTTGTTGGGTTCTCCCCCTTTACATTTAATTTCTTGTCATGTCAGATGAGTTCATTCTGCTTTGCTTCCTGGGGTTGTGATCCTCAATGTCTGTTCCTGAGATATTGTGTAAAATTCTTTGGAGTGCTGGTTTGGTATTTACGAAGTTCCTAAGGTGCTCTTTGTCATGAAAGTATCTTATTTCTCCATCCGTTTTGAAAGATAGTTTTGCAGGGTACATCAATCTGGGTTGGAGGCTGTTTTCTTTTAGGGCTTGGAATATGTCACTCCAAGCTCTTCTTGTCTTGATGATTTGTGTTGAGAAGTCTGCTGTGATTCTGATGGGCTTTCCTTTGTATGTGATTTGTTTCTTTTCTGACTGCTTGGAGAACTTTGTTCTTCTGTTGTGTTTCTGGAATCTTAACAATTATATGCCTATGTGTAGATTTTTTTTTTGATCAAGGCTATTTGGAGTCCTATATGCCTCACTTATCTGTATGTCAAGCTCTTTTCCCCTGCTTGGGAAGTTTTCTGCCATTATTTCTGTGAAGAGATTTTTTTATGTCATCTGCACTCTCTCCTGTTTCTTCATTGAGTCCAATCAGTCTTATGTTATTCTTTTTTGCATCATCTAGCAGCTGCTGGATTGATTTCTCATGTTCCCTTATAATTTTGAAGCAATTTTTCTTTTCCTGGTCACTAATTGCACTCTTATCTTCTATATCTGAAATTCTGTCCTCACATTGGCTCATTCTGCTGTGTAGACTTTCAATGGAGTTTTTCATGTCCTGGAAATCTATTTACATCTGTTTTATGGATTCCATTTGTTTCTTATGTTGGGATTCCATCATGTTCCTCAGCTCCTCTCTAGATTTATTAATCATGTCTTGCACTAGGGGCACAATTTCTCCTATTATCTGAGAAATTATTTCTGATTTCATTTTTTCCAGATCCCCTTTTGTTGCCAGTTCAGTGGGTCCAGGTTGTTGAGTATCAGAATGTTCCATCTCATTTCCCTTTGGGGTTGCTATAGGTGATCTGGAAGTCTGGTTTTGAGACTTATTTATGTGTTTTCTCATTTTGACTGGGGCAGGGGGCTGTTAGCACCTGCACAGATTACCTCCTCTGAGCTGGGTGAGGTGGGACAGGGGCTGGGAGGAGCGGTAGGGATGGTGACCCAAAAGCCCTTTCCTGTGGGCTAGGAGCAGCCGGAGGGATGGTGGCTGGGAAACCCCTTCCTCTGGACCAGGAGCAGTGGGATGGTGGCTCAGAAGCCCCTCCCTCTGGGCTGGGAGTGGTGGGAGGGATGGTGGCCCGAAAGCCCCTTCCTCTGGGCCAGGAGCAGTGGGACAGAAGGTGGCCCTAAAGCCCTTTCCTCTGGGCTGGGAGCAGCGGGAGGGATGGTAACTGGGAAGCCCCTTCCTCTGGACCAGGAGCAGTGGGACGACGGCTCAGAAGCCCCTACCTCTGGGCTGGGAACAGTGGGACTCAGTACCTTGGTCTGGTGGTCTGGTGTCCTCTGCGTCTTTGTAGTGTGGAATCAGGTGGCTGCCTGTCTGCAGTGGGGTGATTCGGTGTCTTCCGCACTACTCAGGACCTCGGTAGGGCATGCACAGTCCTGCCTGTCTGCAGCAGGCTGATTCAGCGTGTGTTCCAAGTGACTGGGGACCTCGGTAGGGTGTGGGCAGACCTGTCTGTCTGCAGCGAGGTGATTCGGCATCTTCCGTGTGACTCTCTGATTCACTTTCTTTGGATATATTGTATAGTCAGCAGTAGAATTAGTAGGTCACATGATAGTTCCATTTTTAATGTCTTCCACAATGGCTAAACCAACTTACATTCCCACTGACAGCATGTAGAGATTCCATTATCTCTATACCTTGCCAATACTTGTTATCTCTTTTCTTCCTTATAATAGACATCCACGCAGGTGTGAGTTGATGTTTCATTATGGTTTGGGTTTTGATTTCTGTCAAGGTTAGTGAGCTTGAGTACTGTTTCTCATATACATGTTGAGCATTTGTATGTCTTCTTTGGGAAAATGTCTTTTTCGGGACTTTTGCACATTTTCAGATTGGGTGGTTTGATTTTGGTACTGACTCATATGAATCTCCACTGCATTTATTAAAGGATCAGGTGTGGGTTATGAAGAGTTGCCTCACTTTTTTATCTAAAAATGGGAATAGTGTGCTTCACAGTAGCTGCTCAAGAAATAGTTTTCCCCACAGAAGCACATGGGAGATAATTCAAGGAATGAAAGGGGGGGGGTAGTGAATTTCAGGTGCCTGTGGAATTCTCTAAGGGAGAAGTTCCACTGCAACAGTATAACTTACAATTTTGTATACAGGTTGAGGATAAAGTTTTGGAGATGCCTTTGTATGATTAACAGCTGAAGCCACTGGAACAAGTCAAGAGTAAAGTCCTTTCCATTCCCAAGATAATATTATGCACTATTCATGGGATTAATACATATCTTGAAAAGGAAACATAAAATCACCAAAAGAAGTATGAAAACAATCTGGCGTCAGACGAAGTGAAGCTATAATTATTGCAGAATGTTAGACCAAGGGAAGACGGGCAAAGGTATGCATTTTCTGGAAGTATAATGTAAAGAAAACCTGAGCAGCTACATGGTCATTAGTAATCAAGAAAAAAAATGACCGTTCGGGTAACACAGGTATCAGTCCATGAGGCATGATGCCTCCTCATGGCTTCCTGTCTGTGCTACACTACCTACTTCTGAAAATATTCCCGGTCTAATTTTCTTTGCTTTGGGCCAGCTGAAGCACATCCAGTAGGACCATATTTCTGCATCTATGAGTATACTAGCTTTGTTCAGATGTGTAATGTATGGATGCCCCAAGAGAGGTAAGTTTCATGCAGAGTGTTTACATCCTGCAAAATGTGTTTATGTGTTGCTGGCTTATTAGCATTTTCTCTATCAAGCCCAGCTACCCGACTATCAGCAGAACTGGGCTCCTGTCCTGGCTGTCTCACCACCCAGCCGCATCTGCAAGTTGAGATGGTTGCTTAGCTCTCCACAGTTGTGTAACAGGTAGAGTCCTGGCCCCACACTGTGTGGGTCACCGCTACCTGGTGATTCAAGGAAAGGGAACCCAGGATGAGCCAGGGGAGGGGGATGCTTAGAAGGCTTGCAGTGTAAGGATGGGCTAAAAAACTGGGAATGTCTCTGTATGAGACTAGGGGGTTTGGGAGGGATGTTATAGTGCTTTCAAATGTTCTCAGGGCCTCTGTTTGGATAAGAAATTGACTTGTTCCTCATCTGTACTGACCAGTGTATGGATGCAACAAAGAAATGGACTTGGGCTCATCACTGAGAAAATATTTCTGCTCATCTTCACCATCTCAGGGCAGCGAGCTGCCTTCAGAGCAGTCCTCATTCTCAGCAGGACTGGTGGAACCCGTTGGCTTGGTTCAAATATGAGACCTGACACTGAAGTGGACGCATGATGCCCTCGTGTCTCCTCACATTTCCTTCCCACTGTCTCCCCGCTCGGTCTCTGTGTTTAACTCTGAGGACCAGGCTTTTTCTTCCTGTTTTTACTGAGTCCATGTGTGCAGTACATAATGTTTGCATCCCTTGTGCTGAGGTGGTACATGAACTCAACACATCCTCATTCCTTTTTCATCCCCTTTCCCTTCTCTCCTTCCCCCTCCCTCCTCTCTCAATCTCTTCCCCTTTGAGAAAGATCCCATTATCTATCTTTTATTTAGGCCCCTTTTCTGTCAAGATGTGAACTTTCAGTTTAACCCAAGGTATTCATAACTCTTGTGAATTAAGAGGGGAAGCAAATGCCTCTCATTCCTCTGGGCTGCCAAGGACCATGTGGTGACTGACCTCATCCGGGTACTGAATGGCACCCCAGCCCCTGAGGGAGCCCTCTTTCTGGTGTGACCCCAGGTCAAGGCGAATCAATTTTGCTTTGAGGGGAAGAATGTGAAGCATGTCCTCTGGGAAGGCCCAGAACAGATGTTACGTTGTTCTTACGGCTGCCTTTTCTAGGTGGCTTGTGACTGAGCCCTTGAAAGTCAAACCAGGCATGGCCAGGGAGGCTAATCACAGATCATCAGGACTTTACAGAACAAAAGAGAGAAGTCCAGTGGG
This sequence comes from Heterocephalus glaber, assembly GCF_053883595.1. Classification (NCBI taxonomy): domain Eukaryota; kingdom Metazoa; phylum Chordata; class Mammalia; order Rodentia; family Bathyergidae; genus Heterocephalus; species Heterocephalus glaber. Next base: position 10,045,417 of record NW_028258299.1, read on the forward strand.
AGAGACAGAGGAGGCTGAGGGGACACAAGAGCTGTGGGATCAGAAAGCAGCTTGCTAGCTAGAGAACCAGTCAGGATGCATGATTTGACCCTTTCGTTTCATAGATGAAGAAACGGGAGATCAGTGACTTCTTTGAAGTCATGCTCAAAATCATCCCCCCATCAGGGCTGGAATTAGGGGATGTCCCATTGCATGAGAGTGATCCCTCTTTAAACTGTGTCCCAGGGGCACCTCCCTTGGCTCAGTCTTGCCATTGAATCCAAACTGCCCAGGCCACAGGACACTTGCCACACTCAAAGCCCTTTGGAGAAATTGCCATGGTTTGAAGGTGTCCCACTGCTCCCTGCCTAAAACTCATCTGCTGAAATCCTAACCGCTAAGATGATGCTATTAGCAGTCAGGGCCTTCAAGTGGTGATTAGGTCTCTAAGGGAAGAGCCCTCGTGAGTGGGATTAGTCCATTTGGTTGCTGTATAAAATACCACAGGCTGGGTGATTTATAAGCAGTGCGAAAGTTCTGGGCCTGGCTGCCAGCAGGTTTGGAGCCTGGTGAGGACTGCTCTCTGCATCCAAAAAGGTGCCTGTACTGCCACCTTGAAAAGGATGCATGCTAAGTCCTTACATGGCTGAAGGATAGAAGGGAATAGAAAGGTCAAGGGCTTGATGAGACTTCTTTAAAAAGGGCCTTAATCTCACTGACAATGTTGAGCCCAGCTGACCCAGTGACCTCCTGAAGGCCCTACATCTTAGGGCCAGTGCACTGATGATTAAGTTTCAGGGTGTGTGCAGGGATACAGGCATTCAGACCATTAGCAGTGGCCTTATATCAGTGCCCTGGGATGGCTCCTTCCACCAGGTGGGGAACAGGTAGAAGGCTGTCCTTTCCCAGGCCCTGGATCTGCCCTCGGGTTGCTCTTAGAATTCTCAGAACTGTCGGAGCACTGGAAATAACTATTGTGTTTAAAATGCCCAGATTTTGGTATTTTGTGATAGCAGCTGGAGCAGACTAAGACAGAGATTCCACCCCTGGCATGCACCATGTCATCTAGCAGATGACCCACCCTCACTGGGTCCAAGAGGGCCTCTGTCCACAGCAGTCAATAGGAAATCAGGTTGGCAGTGGGGGTGGTTGGGTGTGTGCAGCTTCCCTAATCCAGCTGGTGGTGATTTAGCCTAACAATCAGCTTGTCACTTTTGAACCTGAATGACCAACAAGGGGAGACAGTCTTTAGGAGCCAAGAATAAAGTCAGGGGACTTCTGGTTCTTCAACTCTTGTTGCCCTTCTACCCTTTCCTGTGATGGGAAAGAAGAGAGAGGTGACTGATTTCTGCCTATCAATATTGTGTGCACCTCTCAGTCATATACTGTTCAGGTGCTTGGCCACCTGGTTCCCCAGTCGTCTACCAGTGACCTTGGATTTGCCAGCCACAAAGGTGGCTGACACTTGTTCCTTGATCTTAGGTGCTTACCCCTTAGCAGTGGAGGTAGGGGCAAAAAAACATAATCATTATCCCTTGACAATTATTGTCTTAGTTACATTCCTCATCGTGAAGACAAAATACCTGACACCCACCACTCAGAGAAGGAGAGGGTTTGTTTGGCTCACATTTTAGAAGTTTCAGTCCATGTTCAGCAGGTTTAAACATAAAACAGTGACCTGCGTCCTCCAATCAGGCCCCACCTCCTAACAGCAAGTCCCCTTTAGCTCGCCTAGGATCCAATCACCTTCCAAAAACCCCACCTATGAGTGCATGAGGCTCCTGAGGGATGTCCAGTATACAGCACAGAAATTATAATGACAGAGAAAGTGACAGATATTGCTGAGGGACCCGGGAAAGATGCCTCCTCACCTTGGAGAAATAAGAACAAGTGCAAAGATGTCCTAGAGAGGAGGTGGAGCACTAAGCTTTAAAGCAATGAACAAGGTTTTGGCAAATAAAGAACAGGAAAGAGCATTCTAGGCTCCATTGAAGGCACACAACTAGGGACCAGCTAGTGTACATGAAAGAACTGGAAACAATCTGATAGTCATATGGATTCCAGTGAGGCAGGACATAACAAGGAAGGTGACTCCCCTAGTCAGGCCGTGAGCTTGACTTCATACTGCAGAAGCGCTCCCTCTCAGGCAGCCCCACCTCCTGATACCATGTCAACAAAGTTTAGGATTTGAACACAACAATTTGCGGGGGACACAAACATTTGCTACACTTGACAAAGTCTTCTGTTTTCATTTCATGGAACATTTCTAAGCTTATTTATACATTGGGACACAAAGCAAGGGCAGGTGCTGTTCTTTGGAGTCTGCTGGCTACAAAATCTCTGAAGGGGACCCAGGTAGAAAAGATTCCTCCTGGAGGTGCCCCAGAGGCTTGGATGGGGAGCTCTGTCTCATCTCTGCTCTCTTCACCAGCTTTGAGGAGAACTAAAAAGCAAACACTTACCCTAAACATCATGCCCAGAAAATAAAGTGTTCCCTCTTAACTCAGCAGTTCTCAAAATGTTGAACCCCAACCAGCAGCATCTTTGTCACCTGTCACCTGGAAACTTGCTAGGCCAAATCCTCACACCCCTCTCTGACCTCCTGCGTCAGACACTCAGGGGTATGGGCCCAGCGCTCTGTGCTTCAAAAAGCCTGCTCAGGTGCTGATATTTGATGCTAAAGTTTGAAAAACACTGCACTAGATAACAAGGTAACATGGGTGTTTCATTCAACATCCCAAGGTATCTCATGTATTTTTCCTTCCGTGTCCTGTGCTTAATTCAAATAAGTAAAGAATTTCTGCAAAGTCGCTTCAGGTTCAACAGACTCCTCATGTGACCACAGGCAGACAGACCACTGGGAGGATGGAATTCAAGTTCCATGTTGGCTTCCCAACATTTTTATTTTTTACTTGTTGGTTGATCTGATCTCAGCTGGGATGGCACCTCTTTGGGAGCCTTCTGTGGACTTCCTGGGCTAGCAGAGAGGCTCTGTCACATGTTTCCCAAAGCCTTCTGAATTCCTGCTCATCCTCGCAGTGCTCTTCATGGAGCTCTGTCTCCTCTTTTTCACTGCAAGCCCAATGAAAATGGAGACTGCACTTTTCTCATCTGTCCTTGAGTCTCTGGAACCCAGCAGAGGGACATTTAACAAATATGCATTTAGTTAGGTGGACAGCAAGCTCCTCTGGGCTGCAGGGCCTTGCTAAGCTACCCATTGGCTTGAGTTATTTCTCCCCAGCCCAGCCTAAGAATCCTTCGGTCTCTCATTCCAGCTGTAGCTGCTGGGTCATCCTAGCTGCCGGCTCCCCTCTCCTGACCACCCAGCCCAGTCTGGCACTGAGATGGGCTCTACCGGAGAGCAAATTGCGCAGCCTTGGGCTCCTCTGTCTTGCCCTATCTACTCTCTGCTCATGGAGCCTTCAGTGAGTGACTCTGACTCTTTACAGACTCACATATCATCGGTGGATCATCTTAGAGATGGAGAAAAATAAGCCTAAGAAGGGACAACTTGCCAAGGTCACACAGCCAGGGGTTAGCAGGGTAACATCTAGAATCTATGGCTTTGGGCTCTCCAGCCAGGCCTTCTTCTGTCATTCATGCTTGTCACTTGTTTGCTGGACCAAGCAGTTTGATATTTTTCCTACAAGTAATGGGGAGCCACTGAATACTGGAAGGACATACTTGGTTTTACTCTAAGGTAAGTGCCTTCCTCTCGCCACATCGACTTGTCTTATTTCAAAGGCATCTGCTTTTCCATCCAGGGGGCGCAGAGTCACTGCTGCGCACCATAAATCCTTCCCAGTGCTTCCTGGCAGCTGCCTTAGTTGACAGCTCTGAATCATTGGTGCCAAGAAGGTGCCAAGAGAGCTGGTGCTGTCACAGCGCATCAGCCAGAGACAGCCGACAATGGCCCGTGGCTGTCCTGATGCACCTGTGCTGGATGGGGGGAGAGATAAGGTACCCATGAAGGGATGCCACTGCAGGAGACAGCAGCTGATTTGCACCTGAGCATTAAGTACGAATCCATCTCAAGTTCAAGTCTTCCACAATCAACCCAGGGCCTCATCAACTTGAGAGAAAAGTAGTCTTTTTGCTGTAACCTTGGGCCAAAGGGAAAACGCTTATATTCATTGAAACACTTTTGATAACTGCAAAACAACAGGGATTGGTTAACTCAATTGTAATGTTTCTGAAAGAAGGAATATTATGCAGTGATTGAAATCTAGTTTAAAAACAAGTAGCAATAACTAGATTCTTATAATAACTTGGTTAGAGGAATCAGGTTATAAAATGTAAAGTGCTCTATGAGTCTGTTTTTTATTTTAGAAAAATATAGATGAATGGATGGATGGATGATATATAGATATGTAGGGAGGAATACATAGCTAGATGGACAGACACATGAATAAGCTCGATGGAAAGTCACAAGAGAAAGATGGGAAAGACCTGCATCAACATGTTAACAGCCTTTCTATTCTGAGGGAGGGATTAGAGTAATTTTAAAAGTGCTTATCTTCATTTCCTGATTATTTAATAATCATGTTGCATTTGCTAACACATTGTACTTAATACCAATTACCCTAATATTCAAAATCAAGAGCTCACTTTTACCTATGTCTCCTCTTTACATCCTCTTTATTCTTCCTGAATGGATGCTGCTGAGATCCATCATCCATGCACCTGCCCATTCCCCACTCCCCACCCACCCATCTGGCCACCCCCACCCACCCATCCATCCATTCATTCATCCATCATCCATCCATACATCCATCCACCCATCCATCCATCCGCTCATCCCCCATCCATCTATCCATCCATATCTATCCACACATCCATACATCCGCTGACCCATTCATACATCCACCTACCCATCTATCATCCATCCATCCATCCATCTACCCATCCAGCCATCTATCTCTCCCTCCCTCCTTTAAAGAGACTATGTGGACTTTAGAGTAGCATTTAAACCTCCCCTCATGATACTTTCATATCCATGTCATGTCCTTCCATAACTCCAGGCTATTTTGTTGTTGTCATTCCTTTTCTGGAAATCAGAGCCCTTGCTATATTCTCCACTGTGCTAACTTTTATCCTCTTTGTCAATTCTACTTGTGCTTTAAGACCTTCTCCATATCCTACCTCTTCTCCTTTCCCTTTGTTGTTTCCATTACCTCTCTAAACCCCCCATACACATATACCGCTGCCACCATGGCCTAAGCTCTCTATGCAAGCTTTATATTCAATTTGAAACTTTATTATCTACCTACTTGCTGTCTCTTGATCTGACTGGGTGCTTACTGGTGCAGAGACTGACTTCCATCTCTGGACCCAGGGCCTGGTTGTCTAATAAAAGCTAGACTGCTTCTCCCACAGGATGCTCTTGATAGCCTAAAAGAGGATTGGCTAACAATCTTGATTGCATCCATTGACCAACAAGTATTGACTATGCACCTAGCATATGCCAACTACAGAGCTAATGAGACAGTTTCTCCTTCCAGAAGCTCCTACTCAGTAGGGGAGGCAGACACGAGCACAGGAAAATAGAACCATACTCAGCCTGCCAGAAGAGACCTATGTCCTACCACAGTCCCGACACTGAGTCTCTGGTAGTTAAAGAGACCCCTACAAGCTATGATCCATGGAGAGACTGGCTAGAGGAGTTGGGGTTAGGCAATGTCATCAAAGAAGAAAGATAGAGGGGATGGGGAGGGCGTTTGGGGCAGGAATGAATACAGCAAAGGTGCAGAGTGCCTGGGCTCCTGGTTTGCTGTGAGTTTCTAGACTGTGGGGATGGAAATGGCATCAGACATAACATCCATGACCTCAGCCCAGTGCCCTGGGGTTTTAGCTACAGGTAGGTATGATCACTAATAAGTGGCTCTGTATCTCTGAGCTTAGGTCTCCTCCCCTGTGAATTGGGTATATTAATTACTACCTGCAGTATCTTAAAGGGCAATTGAGAAAAGATAATGAAACAGGCTGTGTAGAACCACCTTGCAAACTGTAAAACAATGCACTTATCCAATTCAAAGGTTGATAATAATTAGCAAAATGGCCAGAGGGAGGGAAGGGAAATGCTAAGATATGTTAGTTTACTATCACTGTAACAAAATACCTGAGGATAGCAATTTAAAGGAGGAAAAGTTTAAAGGAGGAAACCGACTCACTTCATGACAGCTGGGGAGGTGAGAGAGAGAGAGAGAGAGAGAGAGAGAGAGATTGATTGTCCCCAAGGTGCCATCCTCAGGACTCACTCCTTTGCACTAGGCCCCACTGCCTATGTTCCCAACACATCTCACAACTATTATCAAATTATGACTAGTCCACTGATGAAGTTATAGCCCTCCTGAGCCAGTCGCTTTCCAAAAGCCCCACCCACTTCTGAACACTGCTGAGTGGGTGAGGACACCCTCAACAGCTGAGCCTCACAGTACGCATCATATCCAAACCATGACATAGGGTAATCACCAATATTTAGGGCAGGCTGGATGGAGGCCTGTAAGATTCGGAATCTGACTTTCCCTTTGGCTCTCATAACCCTCAGTATCACTTCTGCAGATTCTTCCTTATTGATGTAACCTGTCCACTCTAGCCCTGCTTTCCTGATGACTCACTTACTAGTAGGACAGCCTTTTGATTTCTGTTGGCATTTCTATCTTCCCACTCATGGTGGAGTCTCCTTGAAAACAGGGTCCCTGTACTATTCATTTTACATCCTCGGTGTTTAGGTCATTACCTGGCACATGGGGGTACTCGGCTGATGTGTGTCAGTTATAATTTTCCCAGCGGCTATTGTTGATGAAGCCTTATCAGTTGGCAGCCATTATGTGAACACACAATAAGAATTTGTTTATTCTCACAACACTGTGAATTAGATCTTATTCCAATTTTACAGATGGCAAAAGAGAGTCTTAGGAGACTAATTGACTCAGCTTGATTGCTCACCTAGCCCAAGAGCATTGGAAGGGCCATTTAAACCAAGGCAGTTTGGTTTTAGAATGGTGTACCTTCCTCTCAAATTCACTCACCTATTCATTCCACCATTGATGATTGTGTGCCTACCATGTGCCAGGACCATCTGGACTAGAAGAATGCATCTGGAAGAAGCGACAAACAGGAGATCAGATAATCCCATGCTGGATGAAAATGTAAAATGGATGCATGACAAAAGAACAGAGAACCCTAGAGGTGTAGACAACTTGGTGGAGGGTGGGGTAGAGGACTAGGGAGTCATGGGCAGCCACAGGGATTTTAGTGTCTGGTTAGGGTGTCACAGTACGTCTCCCTGCCTGGACAGCGTGCTTCTTGAGGGTTCAAACCACACCTAAAACATTCCCATTTTCATAACCTGGCACAGCACCTGAAATTGTCACTCAGTGAAAGTTTGGTACATTAATGCTATTAGCTTCTACATTTTAAAGAAAAAGAGAAAACTTCAAATTTTAGGAGGACACTAGAAGACTGAATGAGAAGGTCTCCAACTTGCAAGGGGCAGCCAAGAATGAGCACTGCTCTCCTGATAACAAAATGGAAAACTCTGACTGCGATACTGTGGCTTTTACAAGTTGCTAGGATATCAATATATTTACCCAAAACCACAGACATTTGGCTCAGCAACAGCCCACTCAGCCCTCACATGCGGCTGGATCATGGGGATGCATTCAATCAACATGAGGTCCTGAGGGGGCTTTGAAATGGGCCAGGGAGTTGATAATCGCCTGGAGGTACCGCGGCTGAAGTTTTTCTCCAGGTTTTGCTGTAATAAGCTCTTTTTTTCATTACGTTGATTTGTTTTGGCCTCTTTTGGGGTTTTGAATTCAGTTGTGATTTGCACCTGCTTTTTTGAACCTACATAAACACATGAGGGAGAGAAAGGAGTCATATTTTCCTGTTCCACGGCCCCTGGGCTTCCAACCTGGGATTGCTCAGGGTCTAGATGGCCTTGGGAAAAATAGGAGCTGGAGGGAGAGTAGACAAATGTGCAGGAAATATGATCTAGGACAGGTTGAAATCCTACCCTAAGAGCTTACTAGAAGACACTGCCTCTGGAATGATTTGGGGGGAGGGGGCTGTCTCTTGCCAAACTGCAAGACACAGGGCTGAGTCACCAGCTTCCTCAGGTCATTTAGCTTCCAAGGGCCTCGCATGAAAATCAAGTCTACTGCATCAAGGGAAAGCAAAACGGACTTGCTCCCTGGGTTTTAGAGCTCTTCTGAATCATTTTACTCTAAAATAAAGCACACAAGATGCTGCCATCTCAGACTGTCCCATGATTTGTCAGAGTTCCCTTCACACGATCCAGGAACACAAAGCCAGCCCTGGATCCTACCTCTCGTGGGTGGATAGTAGTTCAAAAATGTGCCCACCCCACATTCCCATGGAGACTGGGTGAGTGGGGGGAAACAGTCTCCTCTTTGGAGTTCTTACTGCTTCAGTGGGTAAAATTATTGGCAGCAAAGGTGAGTTCATGTTCACATTTCCAAAACTCCGTTTTGGGCTGATGACTTCAAAAACATAATATCTTATAGCCCAAAACCCTTACAGTGGCTCAAAGTTTGCTTTGTTTGTTTGCCTGTGTGTATGTGTGGATGGGTGAGTGGGTGAAAGTAACTTTAGTGACATAATCAACAACTAATTCAACCTGGGAGACTCACAGGCAAGTTAAAACTGCATGCTTTGTGATACACCGTGGACATCTTTTCTCCAGTTCTGGTGGACAACTGGCAAGCATTGCTTTGAAAAAGGAAAATTGCTTTTCAATTTTCCTTATAACTATTCAATGGCATATATTAGCTTTTTCTAAAGTTTTCTTGCCAAACAGAGTTCCACAAGAAGATCATATGTGGAGAAATTCTGTGCTCGATCTCGACCCCACTAGCTCCTTCTCCCCATCTGAGTGAAAAAGAATCTGTTAAGTTTTCCCTGCTCATTGAACATAAGATAGGAATCCTGGCCTCAGAGCAGTCACGGCAAAGGGCAAGTGAAAGACGTTTTCTCCCCAGCTGTCCCATGACCAATGGGAGAAATGATACTTGTTTATGTAAAGTCAGGTATGCTGAAGGCAGCATTGCCAATTCTGATGTGCTGTAGAAAAGTCTTTTAATTGTGTAAGTGTAAATAGCAGATGAGCCCACGGGACAAATCCAGATCCTCCATAGTCCATTTCTGCTACTTTCTGGCCATTGGTTTTGTGCAAGGGCCTGTTTCAGCCTGGTTGGTATCTTCTCAGTAGTGAAAATGTGTTCTGCCTCACAGCCTCTGGTGCCTGACATCTCAGCCCCCTCCTCATCTGCTCTACCTGGGATCCTCTCCCTCCTTTGCATGTAGCCATGCACTCAATCTATTATTCAAAAGACTTTCCTTGATGTTTACATCGATATGTCCACATCCACATCCCCATCCAATATCCCCATCACATTACTGGGCAAGGGGCATCTGTTGCCTATGGTCAGAAGTCTGAGCACTTCTGCTTCCTCTAGCTTGGTACTGGAATAGACACGGAAAATACAAGACAGGCAAATACTGGATGGAACGAGTCTTTCCTCACAAGATAAACATCAGTAGCAGGTGTCGGTGGCCCATGCCCAGCAGGTTCCTCTCAATAGTTGATGCAATGCTATTGTTCCTGTGGCAGAGAGACTTCCTCCCCTCCTGGAAAGGACAGATAGAACAGTGGGGTTGGCCAGGTATCATAGGATGAGCATATATAAGCAGAGCCCAGGACTGCACCTGAGTCTGAAGCAGGGAAGGCTACATAGGCTCTAAGTCCAGCACAGGCTGAGGATCTTTATTTCGTGGCAAGGAAGTGTTCCAGGCCCAAGACCCATTCTTACGTGATGGAAAGAGGGTGGCAAGCCTGCATGCCTATGACTGCCTTTCCCAATGCATTTTCATGTCCTCAACCACATTAGCCTCTGCATTCATATCCATATCCATACTGACAACATCTCTCGGGTACCATCATTTGTTTTCAGTTCTACTCATTTTTCTTGTCTTGCTTTATTTATTTTATTTTATTTTTATTAATTAAGTTTGTTGGTACATTTTAGGTATACATAGTGACACATTCATCATAGGGAATTTGTACCTGTACATGATATTTCTTGATTTATTTTTTCCCATTCCCCTACCCCCCTTTCAACCTCTCTTCCCCTCCTTATTTACAAAAGCTTTCTTTCCTTTTCTCATATTTATTTTATTTTTTATAGTACTGGAGATTGAAGCCACACCTTTTACACTGAATTAGATCCCCAGCTACCCCTACCTTTTAAAATTTTTAAACAGGGTCTTACTAAGTTGCCTAGGCTGGCCTGGAATTTGCAATTGTATATTCAACTCTGAGCTTCTTAGAGATAGAGGCATGAATTATTGATGTTTGTATCTTATGCCCCCTCCAAGTAGGTCTTCAAGTTACAGAAGCTGGGGAAGGATAGCAGGTACTGTACATATTCCCTATGCCAGGCATTGTTCTGTGCAACTCAGACACACCACCCCATTCAAACCTGGTCACCTTTGACCGTGTTCTCCTCTCCTAGCGTATTTCTAATGCCTTGCTCCCACAAGTAAGCTCTGCTCATCTCTGACCTGTGCACTGGCTGTCCGTCTGCCTGGATCACTCTTCCCACTGTCCCAGACTCTCCTATGGTTTCTTTTTATTCTTATCCACGTCTTAAACTCACCCCTTCTGAGGGTCCCCTCTGCCCCTACCCAAGTGCCCAAGGAACATATTCCAGTTCCCCTACAGGGTTATTCCATATTCTGGGGTCTTTTTCTCATTCTCCCCATAACACTTATCACCTGAAGTTAACTTGTCAATTTATTCACTTTCTTGTTTCTTTTCTGTCTCCTTTGGCCACTTGCCCAACTAACATAGCACCATGAACCTTGCCTGTCTTGTCTGAGACTATACAGAGAAGCGCTTGACACACAGTAGGTACTCAGTTGTCTCACAGTGACAGAATGACCCTGAGAGGGGATGTTTCCACACCTGCACTTGCTGCTGGCCGGTAGCCCTCCCAGCCAGCTTGACTTATGTGCCTAAGCCACTGCAAACCTGGGTCAACCTAGGTCTCCACTTGGTCACTTGGTTTTGATTTCATTTTCTAGTCTGGAATATGATCAGGTTTCTATGAACTACAAATTTCTTTGCAATTTTCAGTTTCTTGTGAGTGAAAAAGAAGCGATCTTGTGACAATGTCCCAGAGGTGATCAGAGGGACAGGGCTTCCTCATCAGGATGAGGTCTTATTGGTCTGTTAGTTAGTAGTCCCAATACCTGGACAAACGTATCTCAGCCAGGGATCCAGCGTGGCACACAGAAGGCACATTCACGCAGGGCCACTGGGAGAGAGTCAACAGGAAGACCTCGGGCTGGGTGCAAAGGGAACCCCGGGGTGCAAAGCAGGTGGCCTTCCCATACCCTTCTCTTCGAAGGCAAGGAGAGGGTGTCACTTCTGGAGCCCAAGGAGGGCAGCTGCAGGGAGAAGTGCCTGACCAGAGGCTGCCTTTGTTGGAGGAGAGTGGAGGAACTTAGTAACCCTGAAAGCAGGGAGCCAGGAGAAAGAATTCCGTCCTTCCATGCCCTTCCCTGCCTCTATCTCCTGCTGCTGCCTCCTCCAGACTGGGCCCCACTGGACGCCAGAAGGCACCACTGTACGTTGATGTGGCACACGCAGGGCAGTCCTGTGGGTATAGAGTGGGGTACAGAGATGGGAGTAGGTGGAGGGCCACAGTACTGCTTTCCTGGTCCCAGTCAACACATTGGGAAACTGGGGATCACAGAGGCCAAATACCAGCCAGTAAATGGAGGAGAATCAACTCAAACCAGATAGCTGTGAGTGCAGATCCAGCATCCATCACCTGCTAGACCACCCTACCTCACCCCAGATGTCATTGTTGAGGTAGATCCTAAACCATTGCTAAAATGAAGGGAGCAACTGAGGTACAGCCTGGAAGACAAGGTGAAGTTTCCATTGGTATTGTCATCAGTGACTTTAACCAACCCCCCCATTTAAAAGATCTTCAGGTATAAATCAAGAGCAGATAAGAGGAGAGGAGGGGAGCAGAGAGGAAGGAAAAGGAGAGGAGCATCAATCGTAGAATACTGGCCAAGTGTCGAATTATAGCCTGTAAGGCCCCTCATGAGCTGTGCCTGCCCGACGCATCTTTCCTCATTCCCCATGAGGCACTGTGTCTCAGCCAAAGTAAACTTTGTTTAGTTCTCTAAATTGCCCTCAGGTCTTTGCCTGAGCTGTCACTTCTGCCTGGAATACTTTACAGCACCTTCAACTCACGTACCTCAACCCCCATGTATCTAACACGTTCTACTTTGGATCTTTCTCCTTCCTTCCTTCCTCTAACTGATATTTACTGGGTGCCTGGTGTGGTAGATTTGCTGGCATAGTCAGCCTTGGTCCACGCCCTCTTTGAGCTTCCACTGCCTCTGGAGGGCTGGGCTTGCTCCTGTGCCTCGCTCAGCCTGTGACAACCTTTCTCACCCAGTGCCTGCCTGCCCAGGCTCATGCCTGCCTCCGCTATTAGGTCCTAGAGTCCACTGGGGCGGGACTCCACCTCCTTCTGTGGGTGTTAGTTTTCTATCATTGCTGTAACAAATTACCATGAATTAGATGCTTAAACAACACACAGATGATTTTATGGTTCCAGAAGAAGTCTAACACAGATCTCACAGGGTGAAAATCTAGAGACCAAGAGGCTGAATTCCTGTTTTCTTGCCTCTTCTGGATGTGGGCTGCCTGCTTTTCTCCTTCTTCAACACCATCAAGGCTGGTTGTCTTTCTCACTCCGACAAGGACTCTTTTGCCTCTTTTTCCACTTCTTGAGGACGCTTGTGACTATATTGTGCCCACCCAGATAAACTAGGGTCGTACCTTTATCCCAAAGTCAGGTATTAACAACCTTAACTTCATTTGCCACTTAATCCCTTTTTACCATGTTAGCATCACATACGATATCAGGACACAGTGATTCTTTGGGTGCCCATTGTTCTGTAAGCCACACTGTGCACCCCTAAATGCTAGTCTAGGGCAAAAACTGAATGTCTGAATATGCTGATGGAAATGTGTGTCAGGGAACAGATAGATGCTCTGTGTGTGTCTAGGACATGCTTCAGTGCAGGGGATATGTGTAAGTAATGCTGAGAGTCCATGCATATGTGGGGTTCAGGGGAGGGAGGCACCCTGCCTGACCTCATTGTAGATGGTCAGAGGGGTGGATATTGTGTTGGGAGGTGGGAGGATCACGTGAAGGCAGAGATATAAACATGAAGCAGGCAGCCAGGTAGTACTTTCCTGACTACTCAAGATGCAAACTATGGGTTTGTTCCCATGCAGGTCCTTCTGTGTGCTACACTCACGGGTGGTGACAACATTCTGGCTAAAGCCACATCTTGTGCGGGCCGGGCCACTGTCCCAGAATGGCCTGTGTGAGTCAGCATGAAGCTCAGCCTCACTCAGGGCACACGCAGTGTTAGTACAATCAAAGCAGAGCTTCTCATCTTTACTGTGCAAGCCCCTGACAGGGAATCCTTCCCAAATCCCAGCCCATCCCTTACCTAATTTCACAATCCAAGGATAGCAGAGCCTGGAAAAGTCCTCAGGTTCCCCCTGGCAGGCACCATCTCTCATGTGGCATAGGGCACAGAGGTGACATGTGCAGGCTCATACACCCACCCTGAGCAGGACAGGGACCCCTGCTGCAGTTAAGAGCTTCATGAGGGGACTGTGAGCTCACTGAGGGCAGGGACTTTGCATGCTCTCACATCAGGCTTCTTTTGTGCTTCCTGCTCCCCAGGTCCTTATGTTTCCAAGAATTAAAACCCAGGACAGTGCTTCTAGACACAGACTCTTCCCTAGAGTCACTTCTCCTCTGGATCTCTGTTGCATTTCTCACACAGAGCCAGGTTGTAAATTTAACTCTCAAAGAGTCTCTTTCAGCTCTCTCTTATAGCTCAGACCACAGCCAGACCCAAACTAGAGCTAACAGCTAGTGTTCCCAGCCCTGTCGTGATCTCCCTGCTGTCACACACAGGTTTAGGCAGCGACACTCAGGGCCCCTACCAAGTGTAGTCACATGGTAGATGTCAGGTACACAGGAGCAAGCACATAGACATAGAGACAGGGAGCCTGCCCCAAGGGGCTCAGAGTCATAGGACTTTCAGTTATACCCAAACCAGCAGTCAGAGACAGATGGGGGGTGGGGGTGATGCAAGAGAGGGGATGAGCAGGAGGCATGGAAAAGCCAGGTGGAGGCCCACCGAGGCCCAGAAGGACAGCAGTGTGGTGTTAGAGCTAGACACACAGGCAGGGATGAATGAAGCGTCTCACAAGCACAAAGACCTACTCTCTATCTGCAGAGAATCCCAAGAAAGCGGAGAACTCCCCTCAAAAGATCTTGCGTCCAGATATAGGATCCCTGTGGGTACGCCACCACCCATAGGAAGATGGAGGCTTCGAGAGAAGGCTTAGACTGAAGACTCTATGAAACCCTCCTTGGAAACTTCATGTCTCCCCTGAAGCCTGGAACAAGAGTTTAAGAATTTATGGTCCAACCTCACCCAAGGACTTCTCTCCTTCCTGCTGGGAGGAAAAGCACCCTGAGACTCCATACTCTGTCCTGTTTGCAGCTTGGCTGTATGGGCCACCTTTTCTTTGTTAACAGAGCATATATGCACTGTATCAGTCTTGTTCATGGTGGCTAAGAGTATCATACTGTAGTATAAGAGAGCACAGTGGGTATCCCAAGATGTTTGTGCACTGCTTCAATAAGACTCAGAGTAGAAACCATTCATCCATCCTTACTTATTCCAATAATATCTACCTCATGCTAGACATTGTGCTGGCTCCCCCTAACCTCGACCAGGGCTCCTCAGAGTAGGCACTCACAACCCTGTGCTATAAAGAAAGTGAGAACACTGATCCCCAAGTGAAGGGAGAAGAGCTGCAACTCGGAAAGAAGGTCTGACGGCAGGCAGACTCAGCTCTTCCTTGGCCTGGCCCCTCTTCCCACCTCCTTGTATGTGCCACTCTATGCCCACATCTGCACCCTGATTTGAACACGGATCTTCTGGCCCTCTTGCTGGGGCAAGGGTGGCCAGGAACCGAGCCGAGCGCTTCTGTGAGACAAGGATGCTGTACAGTGCCACTTTGTGTCCTGAGTACCTCACATAACCCCTGGTCCAAAGTAGGTTCTCTGGGAAGTAATTTGAATGAATGATTAAGGCTCTGGGTTTTTACCTCTTAGAGCCTAAAATCTTTACTGTTTCATTCAAGGCTCAGCAGAGAGGACCACTATCCCCAACCTCCTTTGCCATAATATTCCTGGATAAAATATGTGCCACCAGCAAAACTGGGATCATCCTTGAGACAAGCTAAGACTTCCTCAGGTGTGACAGAGGCCAGAACTAGGAGCAAGACCCTGAGCTGGGGTGGCCCATTCAGGTCCTCATGTCATGAGGGACAGAATAGATTCAAGCATGGACTTGGGAGTTGGTCTAAGATAGCAGATGTGTACAGCGGCAGGAAACAGACTGTGCATGAAGTTCAGGAGATCCAAGATGATTTATTTTCCTTTTATTCTGAAGCAGAGACTCTGAGGGAATGCAAGTTGCAGGCTATAACAGCAGCAGCAGCTCTTATCCTATTCTGTTCAGACTGCTGGTCAGACCTAGACCTGGATCCCAGCTCTGTCCATGGTCTTCCAGGCAACACAAGAAGCCACGTCTGCCCCTTCTAGTACATCCTGGAGTGGGTTTCTCTTGAAAAGGGCTCAGCAACATCTCCCATGCAGGTGGGAGATGGACAGTGTGGAAGGAAGGAATGGCACCCCTCCTGGGGCTGAGTCCAGCAGGGCCTCAGGTTGGGAGGTGAGAGTGGAGTGGACAGGACAGCGTGAGAAGATGTAGTCAAGCTACTTCAGGAGCACTGAGAGGGAGCAGACTCTGGTTTGGAGAATTTCAGAAGATCTCATAGAGGAGCTAATGCCTGAGTGGAGCTGGCTTGAGGTTAAGCACATATTTGCCAGCTGGAGAAAGGGCAGAAGA
Organism: Heterocephalus glaber; assembly: GCF_053883595.1. Taxonomy (NCBI): domain Eukaryota; kingdom Metazoa; phylum Chordata; class Mammalia; order Rodentia; family Bathyergidae; genus Heterocephalus; species Heterocephalus glaber. The sequence continues at coordinate 10,061,455 of NW_028258299.1, forward strand.
GCTGCCCACATCGAGAGAGCAGCATGGGGCAGGGAAGAGTGTGGGAGAAGCCAGCCCTGTGAAGGGACAAGGGGACTTGGCCACTGAGTGACAGACAAAGCCTGGCCCTGCCACAGGAAAGGCACAAATGCCCATTTGTGGGGTGGCAGGGACAGAGATTTCTAAGCAGGGGAGTCATGATCCCAATGGGGTTAGAGCATTCTCCGAGATGGGAGGTTATTCTTTCAATGAGGGGCTTGGAGGGAGGCAGATGGGGAGGCACCCAAGCAGGCAGCAGAAGGCTGCAGCACCAGTCCTGGGGAAAGGAGCAGTAGTCTAAACAAGGGGAAGGAGCGGGCAAATCCAGGAGACATGGGATTTGGACAGGTCAGCTGGACAGGACTTAGCCTGATGCGAGAGGAGAGTGGGAGTTGGATGCAGGCAGCTGCCAGCAAGGAGCTGGAGCAAATGACGGTTCCTCTCATCCGGCTCAGGGTTCTGGAGAAGGCAGAAGATTCTTCAGTCTGCAGACTGGACATGCAAACAGCCAGAGATGTGGACAAACTGTCACCTGTCCTAGGACCCAGGAATGTGCTCTTCCCTTACGATCCACAATCCTCAGTCTGTGCTTGGAGCCAGAAGGATTCCAAACTAAAATGAAAACTTCATCTTCTGCAACCTTTCTCTCAGCTGAGTCTCCAAAATACTATGTTGTCAAAGGTACCTTGTGTAAGATTTGCAGATTTTTCCCATTTACCAATTTATGTGTTTTTCTTCCAGCCATCCAAAGGTGTATTTCAGGATTTTCAAGTTTCCTTCTGGCACATTACACAATAAGAAAGGGCAACATGGCCCCTAGTCACCAAGGCTCCCATGTGCCTGGGAGAAAATGTTTACAGTACCATTTAGCCTGGAGCAAATCCACCATCAGCATTTTTATAAAGCTCAGAGAAAGAAGAAACAAAAGCTGTTGAAATGTGAAAATAATTAGAGAAGAGACTTTCCCAGGGAACAAACATGGTCCACGCGGGACAGAGGGAAGAACAAACAAACTTTGGGGAGGTTATGGAGCTGTAAAATTCTTGTTTATTTCTGAAGAAAGAAATAAAGTTGGAGAAAAGCCACTGCGTCTGCACTATAATAAATCAAGTTCGAGGGGGTGGGGAAGGAGGAGTCGGCCTATAAATTTGGAGACAGAACAAAGCCACATTCCAGCAGTCCCTGGTGGCGCGTGAACCTGCGCTGTTTGATTTCTGCAGCGATCTGGCTCCTGCCCAGTGTTGCTGTCTTCGCCAAGTCAAAGTGCCCTGGGTGTTCCCCGAAGTGGTCACCCTTTCAGGAAAGCATTTGGTTTGCGTTAAGATTTCTGAAAGCGAGTCTTAAGGTTGCTCGATTTTCCAAAAGAAGGGGGAAATCAAAGCACTCTTGTCCCCCGCTTCTTCTCCAGCTGAACTCTGTGGAGCAGTTTCAGTGTGACAGGAACCACAAGGAGGTCAGTGAGGCAAGACTGTGGCCAGGACGCTCTGAGGAAATTCCCAAAGTCCTGGCGCTTGGAGGGGAGCTCCCCCCTGTCCCTGCCCACCAGGCTTTGAGGAAATTTGCCTAAGAAAGGTCAGAGCTGAGCTGGCTCCTGGCTGAGGGATTTTCTCCAGCTGATACCTCAGGTTTCTGGAAGAGTGAGGGGCTGCTTCTTGAGAAGTCCATCACCCTCTAACCACATGGAGAGCAGCTGGAGACCTGGCCTAATAAAGTGGATACAAAGCTGAACAACCCAACAACATCCATCCATGGCCTCTGACTTGCCAACTTCTTTTTCTATTGTTAAAGGGAACATGAGCAAGGGAATGTAACTCACTGAATATCGATGGAGTTTTTGCCGCATGTCAGCTCTGCTAAGCCACTACATGCATCGTCATGTACGATCCTTGCCCCAGTCCTGTAAATGAAGTCTACAGCACAGGCGAGGAAGCCGAGATTCAGTTTGCAAGGGTGGCCCACTAATGTGCAGCCCTGGGAGCGGGTGCACTCTCAGAGCTGTCTCTAAGTTCACTTCTCTGCACCCCTAAGCTCTGCTATTTCAGCACCCCAAGATTCCTGCCTACAGAGCTAAGTGGTCAAGATTTCAGAAGATAAAATTTTACCAAGGTCAATTAGCTTCATTAAGAGCTGAGTAACCACAAGAACAAACCGTTGTGAGGGTGCTGAGGACCTCCCAGTTTTTGCATATTTACTTCAACTACTCCACCTTAGCACCCTTTGAAGAAGGAGGTATCTGCATTTCACAAATGAAATAACTGAGTCACACAGGTGAAAACCTTTCCAAAGGCCACAGAGCCAGGAAGCAGCAGAACGACCTCAGCCTGTTGGGATGCTTTCTTTTTAAACTTAAAAATGACTAACTGGGTAACTTTCTGCTAAACCCGATGCTGTCTCTTAACAGATTTATGGCTTAGTTGAGAACAAAACAAAAAAACTCGGTGCCTCTCTATCTTTGACTCTGTTCTCTCCTATGATGTGGGTCAGGGGGACTCCTACAGAATTTCATCAGAAGCTCACAACAGCAGGCAGGTTTTGTGCTCCGTTAAAGTTTAGTGAGAATTCACTCCAGTGTCCAGCCGTAAAGTCTGTCGTCCTGTAATATTAACAGACTAGCTGCCACCTCTTATTGAGCATCTGCATGTTCCCAGCTGTAGAAACCCTGGCTTGAAGACATGAAGTCTCAAGGAGAACTAGCCAAAGGGTGAAATTACAGGGAAAAGCACTCAGGACTTTGGACAGTTTCTTCATGGTCGTTTCCAGCAAGAGGCACACCTATTCTTTTTTCTTTATTTCTGCTACTTCTTTTCCCCACTGCTATTTCTTTTCCTTTTTCATGCTTTCTTCCTCTTCTCTTCCTCTTCTCTTCCTCTTCCTCCTCCTCACCCTCTTTCTTTCTTCCTTTCCTCCTCTTCCTCTTCCTCCTTCTTCTCAGAACTGGCACTGGAATCCAGGGCTTCATGCGTGCTAGGCAAGCATGCTACCATCGATCCCCAGCCCTTGCCTTCTCTTCTGTCTTCTGCCTCTCTCTTAGGAGAACACTCATGATTGCACTTAGGTTCCACCTGGATAATCCACAAAAAGTCCCAGACTCAAGACCCTTCATTTAGTGTCGTCTTTATCTTTTCCATGTAGCAGTCGTAGCCTCCAGCGGTCAGCGTCTGGTATCTCTGGGGCCCATTTGCAGCCTTCTGCCCTTGCTTTCCCCCGAAAGTTGTGCTTTGTACTATTTTTCCAGGAGTAGAAATAAGGCTCAGATTGATCATCCACTCTTCTGCCTGGTCTCTGCGGGGTCTGTGAACACTGTACATTTACCTGTCGCCTTGGCCATACCCAGCCTTTTGCACCAGTGTCCCATTAGATGCCAGTCTTGGTGTCTCTCCTTTGCACTGTCGTGCAGCGCACAGGCAGGGGCTGAGAAGGAGAGAGAAGGGCCTGGAGGGAACTGGTGGCAAAATTCAGGCAATGTGATGCATTACCTGGTGATTGCAAAGATGATCCCCTAACTACGAAGCCACAAAGAGCAGCTGAATTCAGAAGAGGAAGGGTTCCTGTGAGCAGAAAACCACAGGCTTCCTGGAGGGGCCACAGCTGCATGCAGTTCTGGACATAGGTAAGATTTGGGAGAAGTGGATGGAACTCCCAGATTTGAGCAGCTTCCATGGCTAAGCCTTCTATAACGGCCATCCCACTTCCTCCTGACCACAGCCCTGGGGGTGGGCATTCCATGTTTACAGAGGAGGAAACTGAGGCTTCTCAGCAGGATCCTTGCTGAGATGAGATGCGTGGGTGCTAAGATGATGAGATGTGTGCGTGCTGAGATGTGTGGATGGCAGAGCTGAGCTCTAACCTTAAACTATCTGACTGGAGCTCCTATACCTTCTCCAACCCAACACCTTGACCAGAAAGCCTTGCCTCAGGCTAAGGAGGGCTGGCCTGACTGTGTTGCACACTGGACATCAGGAAGAAGATGTACAGACTACAATAAGCAGAGGGACAGAAAACATACAACGCAAACACACGGAGTGGAAGAGTTTGCACAGGGGTGGACCACTGGCTCTATCCAACTTGAAGACATATTTTTGGAGGGGCTTCTCCAAGGTTTAAAGTGAATCTGAAGCTAATCCTTGCCACTAAATGTAAAGCGTAGCCATCAGCATGGGGAGGGGGTGGATTTTCATTCCTGCCTGGCAGAGGTCCACTAACATAGACACAGGAGCACTTACCACCAGTCACATCTTCAGCATCGCTGGCATGACTCAATTCAAGAATGAGGATAACCTTCACTAGACACACAGTGCTTTAGTGTGCAAGACACTTCCAGCACTCATTAGTTCTTCTAAGAACTAAGAAAATACTACAGATTGAAGAATATGGTCATGTCCCCAAAGGGTTGTTGTGGAGAAGAAATAAGACCATGACGATAAGGAACCCGGTGCTGAGGATAAAGGCAGCCATTTTTGTTAGAACACAAAGGAGCTCGTGAACAAAATGGCTGCTGAAGTTCAAGGTGGAAGTATTACCATTGCTACCCACTGCAGCTGGGCCTGGACAGGAAGTTTGAGCACATGGGCAATGGCATGAATGGATGAGAGGGGATGCAGAAGCTCACTGTCCAAAAGGAACTGCATTTTCAACAAGAAGAAGAGCCCATTCTACTGCCTTCTTTAGACCCAATAACATCAAAAAATGAGTAAATAAAAATAAAACCAAACCACAGCATTTTCAAACCTCCCACTGGTTTTACCTTTCCTCCCCCACATACGGTCTTTGGGAAGAGCTTCTCCACTGCAGTGCTGCCAAGAACCCAAGGTGGTTTCCCCTGTCCACCACTCCCACATGTACCCTAGCCAAGCAGTGGTACATGGGCCCACAAGTAATTTTTAAAAATCATATAATATTTCTCTATAAATAAACTCTGTGGTTTCTGCTGTGGATCTTCGGGGGATGAGTTTCCTCTACTTTTGAACCCTTTTTGGGCTAAGTTCCCCTCCACAGGGGAACAGCAGGAACCGCACAGGCAGAAGGAAGGGATGTCATCCCATTGTGTCTCCATCGCTGCTGGAATTCTACTTAATGACCTGTCATTCCATGGAGCTCCCCCATGTCCTCTTGCCCTAGGAAATTTTACTATTACTGATTTTCAAGAGTCTGACAAATTAAGAATTTGCAATGATTTACTCAGTGACCCAGTGACCTAGAGCAGAAAAAGAGTTTTGGGACCCAGAGCCTGGGGTCTGAATCCTGACAGGGCGCCTGACAAGCAGTGTGAGGCTAGACGAAAGACTGACACGCTGTTGGGCAAGCCACTCAACATTTCTCTGCCTGTGCCAGTTTCCTCCGCTTGAAAGTGAATATAAGCGGTCCATAATTCATCCAGCTCTGGTGAAGATTAAATGAAAAATAAATGCACTGAAAGCCCTAAACACACAATAGGAATTCTATAAATGGTCGTTTTCACCAGGCAAGTTCTCAGCATGAGTAATTAACAGCAAGAAAAAGAAGGCTTGTTCTACTATGATTCAGAGGTGGCTTTAATGAGGACAAATTTACAGGGACAGGATAGGGGTATGGAGCCAACACAGTTGTTGATGCACCCACAGACCTGTAACCACGGGGAAGCACAGTGGGGAACCGCTACCACTCCTCCGCCTAAAGGGACAAGAAGCCAGGCTGTGGCTGAAGTCCATGGAGGCAGGACAAGGAGGAAGGCCCAAGCCAGGCATGTGACACACCCTGGCTCCACAGAATGGAGCACTGCAGGGGAATCCCCAGCCCCTCCGCTTCCCTGCTTCACTGTCTTGCTGCCTGCCATGGACTAACCCAAGGGGAAGACAAAGACCAAGGAGTGCCCCTGATGCCATCACAGAGCTCAGCAGTGCAGAGCAGAGACCAATCTGGGGGAAGGGGTGCAAACAGAGTCACCCAGCCCGGCAGTGAGGGTTCCTTGGATTCTCCTATGGGCTCATGAGTTCCCCAGAGCCATAAGCAAAACTCCTGCATGGTTGCAACTCTGTCACTTCAGTCCCTGGGTCCTCAGTGCCCACCCCAAGCCTGTCCCAGGGCCTCTCCCAGACTCACCTCTGGCCTCCCCTCACTTCCACTCTCTGGAATGCACATGTCCTGCCCCAGTTTTCTGCCTCCCAGCTGTGTCCCTTTGAAGACGTTGATTGGTGAACATTTGATTGAGGAAAATCCTCAGGCTGGCCATCACCTATTCAGGGAGGTGTACCTAACCCATCTTGCTCTGTGTTCCCATTCAGACGATCTCTGTGTCATGGTGTTATCATCTGCAAAATGGGCCAATAGCAGTGCCTGCCTCAGAGCGTTTTCTTAAGCATTAAATCACTGAGCATAATGCCTGACATCCAATAAGCATGTTTCAGTACTAAATATGAGCCCATTTATTTTTATTACCAGTCTATCATGGTGTGTAACACACTATAGTGTAACTCAAGGTTTGTTCCATTCCTCCACTGGTTCTGTGAGTATACAAGTGTAAGATCTACACTCCCAATATTCCCATGCCTGCCCTAGTGTTTGGGACATAGTTCATGTGCAATATGTGTTCATGAGTGAACGAACAAGTGATAAGAGGAATCAAAATCAAGTCTTAGAATCCAGTTTTGGCTTTCATGTGACACATACCATACTTAGGCCTTTTCTCAGAAGTATAAAGAGCTCAGAAGTCAAGTCCAAAACAGTTCAAGGCCCTGCAGAGCAAGAGAGGGCCACCCAGGAGGGAGACTTTCCTGTAGGCCTGGCTTCGGTGTGTCTCTGCCCTGAGCACCAGCGAGCTTCTGAAGTAATCGTGTGATAAAAGAGCAGCTCCCCACCCTTTACCCTTGCTGCTCCCATGACAGAAGTAAGAGTGCTGATCTGCCTTTGTACCAGAGCTCCAGGAAAAGACTACACTCCCCAGTGCAGGCAAGGTCACCACCGGGGCAGCAGGTAGGGGGCTCTGATCAGGAAGCAATGGGGCCTGGGCTTCTGAGGGGACTCAGTGCCAGGAGCAAGTGGATGCTCGGATAGGGGCATGCAGAAACTCTGCACAGCCTGCAGCACCCAGGACCTCTTCCAGGCCCCCAGGAGCCCAGTCTCCTTCCTTTCATGCACCCACCTCTTCCTCCACCCCATCCCATCATCTTCCGTTGAAATGAAACATCAAGTCCTGCAGAGCTCTGGTGACCTGCCCACTGGCTGCCCTTTAGCCTCCTTCCTCCACTGTCTTCTTACCTGCCCTACAGCAAGCAGGAGAGTCTCAGCTGAGTCCGAAGGGGAAGGCTGTTGTCTTAGTTACTTTTCTCATTGCTGAGACAGAGTACCCAGCACTCGCAAGTTAAAGGAGGAAAGGTTTATTTAACTCACAGTTTGTGGAGATTTCAGTCCTTGGTCAGCTGGCTCCAAGGCAGGGTGGCAGACAGAGGGGCATTGCAGAGGAGAAACCGTCCATGGCAGGCAGAAGGCAGCAAAGCAATAAAGTAGCGAAACAGTAGCAGACCTGCCTGCTTTCTGTCCCTTTTATCCTTTCCAGGCTATCTGCCATTTAGGTGGTGCCCAGGGTGGGGCCCCCTTAATCCTGGCATCACATCTTCAGTCCCAGCATCACACACCCTAACCCAACCACTTTCGAAACTCCCCATCTATGACCGCATGAGGCTTTGGGGGAACATCTAACACAAGCCTTACAGCCAGATTGTTATTTCCTTGTGTTCTGAAAGCTTTTGCTTTAGGCATCCTTGTATCTCCATCCTCCTCTTCAATTTAACAGACTATTACATATGTTTTAATTATTATTTGTAATTGTAGTAAAATACCCATAACATAAAATTTATTATTTGACCTTTGCTTAAGCACAGAACTCAGGGGCTTGAAGCACCTGTAGTATGCATGAAACACCTACGTAAACCACAACCACTGTCCTTGCACACAGTTCTTTCATCTTCCACACTCAAAACATCAGACCCATTCAACAATAATTGTCCATTTCCTCCTCCCTCCAGAATGGCAACCAACACCCACTTCCTGTTTCTATACATCCCACCACCTAGACCCCTCATGTGAGGGGGATCATTCAATATTTGTCCTTTTAAGACTGGCTCATTTCACTCAGCTCGATGCTTTCATAGCTCATCCATGCTGTGGCATATGACAGAATTTCCTTCCTGTTTGAGGCTGAAGAATTCTCCATTGCAGGTTTATAGAAATTTTATCTATCCATTTCATCTGGAAGTGGATATTTGAGTTGCATCTGCCTTTTGGCTATTGTGAATAATGCTGCTGTGAATATAGGTGTACAAATATCTGTTCAAGTCTCTGCTTTCATTACTTTCTGATGCACACCCAGAAGTGGGATTGCTGGGTCATATGGTCACCCTACATTTTTGAGGACTTGACATTCTGTCTTGCACAGTGACCCCATCCTCTTACATTCCTATCAGCAACTCTCGAGTCACAGTTTTTCCACATTTTCATCAACACTCATAAATTTCTATGTTTCTCCTTCTTTCTTTCTTTCCTTCCTTCCTTCCTTCCTGCCTGCCTTCCTTCCCTCCTTCCTTCATTCCTTCCTTCCCCCTTTCTGATGGTGGCCATCCTAATGGACATGATGTGGTATTTCACTGTGGTTTCTAACAGGCTATTTGAGAACATCTCCTACGATCTACTAAAGTGGATGACTGTCAGGGCATGCAAATAAAACCCAGTCCCTGCCTGCCAGTCAGGGTGAAGGCAGCAAAACAAATCTGCAGCGAGCTGTGCACAGAACCATCCCATGCTTGCTGTGTCCCTAAGGAGAGTACAGTTATCCCACTTCAGTAAAAGATGCACTGGAGTGACTTGCCTCCTCCTTACAGAGCCAGTGTGTGTGACCAAACTGGGAACACATGTTTTGAGACTTAAAAGCCTGTGTTCTTTCCTCTGTGACTGTTGTTCTCAGATATTTTTTAAATTTAACTGAGAAGAAAAATATAAAAATAACTTTGAGGCACCAATAGTTTTGCCAATTTTTTATTTGGCAAAATGAGAACACTGGAAAGCAACTGATTTACCACCGAATGTCACTATCCTTGCAAAAAGAAAGAAATGCTAACCACACACCCTTTGGAAAACACACACACACACACACACACACACACTCACACAGTAAGGAAAGTTTATTTAACAAGTATAGTGGGCCCTGTGAAAGATTCACTTCACTCATTTTTCTCGTCTCCCTGCCTCAAGAGTAAGGACGTCCCCCACCTCAGTGACTGGCCTGCAGCTGCTAGATGTCAAGTGAGCCAGCCTCGCAGGTCTTAGCCTAGGTGCTGGGGACAAGGCCAAGCCAAGCAAGAGTCTGCCTTTCAGAAGCCATGGGGACACCTAGACATACATAGCGCAAGAGAAACTGAGCTAGCCCCCAGCTTTAGCTAGCCTGCTCTGCAAGCACTAAGGAAGTAGGAATCGTCACCAGATTCCATCATTTCTGCAGCTTTCATGACCTCTCCCAATCTGTTCTCACCACTCGCTTAGCTCCCTTTTTCCAGGAGGAAGTAAAAACTTCTGTACAACAAAAGCTAACCGTGAGCAAAGGGAAAAGCTGAATTATGATTGGGGAAGTAGTTGTGAAACATATAAAACAAAACAAGTCGGCAGTAAGAATATACAAAGATTCAATAAAGAAATCAAAAACAAAAAGAGAGAAGGGCTTTTATTTTAGTATATGTTTATGATATATAGTAATTGCATTCATCTTGGGGAATGTATATTATATTTAATCATTTTTACCTCCTCTCCTTCCCCACCCCTCTCCCCTCTCCCCACTTCCCAGATCCCCTTTCCATCTCCATAAGGTCTACCTCCCTGTTTCCTGTCATCTCTAGAAAAGACAAAGGTTAGATGATAGTAGCCTACTCTCCCCTTGCCATTGGCTTTGCCAGAGTCTACACTGTGGACCACACAGCAAGCAAAAGTAGACTAGTGTAATAGACTGTTCTCAAGGCAATCAGCTCAAGATCTTAAACCAGCCTGCATAATTTTCATCCTAGCCCCTCTGTTCATTGACTTGCCAACTTGGAGCAAGTTATTTAACATCTCTGGGTTTTGATTTATCTCTACGTGAGGATAGGTGTGCAGATGTCATTGAGTTGTTGTACAGAATAAGTAAATTACTGCGTCTAGAAATCACTGCTTTGGAGCATTGTCTGACATTGGAAAGTGCTCAGGAACTATTCGCATCAGAAAAACTGTAGAAAAACTCCCCAAATCCAACCTTCTTCCCTTCTCCCCAAGGCTTTGTGCTTCCATAGATCCGATGTGTGCCTTATCCCAGTATTTATGAATTTTAAGTGGAGAGTGCTTACACATTTTGAAAACGCATGAAATAATGATTATGCAGGAAAGTGTAGGGAATAGTGTGATGCTTCTTCCATTGAACTCATCTTATCATTTTGTTATGTTGGATTCAGATTTTAAAAAAAGAATTCAAAGAATTCAATCAACACTAGGCTCCTTGCAGGACAATCTTCGATCTTATTCCCTCTCTTCCTCCCCAGGTGAGGACACTGCTCTTATTTTAATGGTTGCGATTCTCTTGGAAACATGTATATCTTACCCATAAGTAACATGTGGTTGTTTTGTGTGCATCAAAATTTTATATAAATTATATCATGCTATAAATATTCTGCAATTTTCTTTCTCACTCAACATTAGATCACAGAGATTTGTTCACAGACATGTTAACTCCAGATTTTTGTACATGTCCTTTGTCAGGTTAAGGAAGGGCCCTACTACTGCTAGCTTGATGAGTCTGACACCAGTGTGTGGCTTTCTCTGTGTTTATTTCCATGTAGTTTTTCTTTAGTCTATTCATGCTGGATTGTATTCTTTGAATTTTAAGTGAAGAACCATACTTGCATTCCTCATATTATCCTTTTTATGTAATGCTGGATTTAATTTGTTAATAATTTGTTTAATTTTTTAATATTATGTTTGTCTGGTTTTGATATTAAGATCATGCTGACCACATAAAATGATTTGAGAATATTTTATTTTCTGGCCTATCTGTTTTAGTAAATAAAGATTTATTGGATCACACCCAATTCATTACATTCTCTCTGTGGCTGTAATTGCAAAGCCCAATAGTTGGGACACAGGCTTTATGGCCACAGAGTCTAGCATATTCACTATCTGTCTCCACAGAAAAAGATGATAGCCAGTGCAATACCCAATCTAGCTTTAAATTCACTATCTCCATTATTTGATCGGTCCCTCCCATTGAGTTATTTATTTCTATTATTGTGTTTTTCAGTTATAAAATGCCCTTGCTTTTTTATAGCTTTTATCTCTTCACTGCAAACTCCTACCTTTCCATTTGTTTCGGTAATGTTTGCCATTACTTCATGGAACATGGTGCAACATTTGTTTTAATTCTTGCCTGCTTATCTTGACATCTGGGTCAGCTCTGTGTTGGTGTCTGTTGATGTCTTTTCCTTTGAGAGTTGTGGGGATTTTCCTGCTTCTTTGCTCTTTGTATATTAGTCTCAGATGAAGTTCTAAGGTTAGTTTAGTTTTGAGGCCTAGCAGCACTTCCTAGTGTGTCCACTTCCTAGGGGCCTTGTGGGTGGTTAGCACCATGGTTCAGGCATAGATCCTGTGTTACACTGCTTCTGGTCAGTTCCTTGTACTTGAAGCCTGAGAGTGAGCCAGAATTTCATCACAGCTTTGAGGAGCTCCTTTCTTCCATAGGATTTCCTCATCATGCATACATAGGGTCCCATTGTGAGCTGGATAGAGCCAGAGTTCCAGCTTCTGTCATATGTTCTCTACAATGGTGTCTTCCTTGAAAAGGAAGCAGTGAGAGAAAAATGGGAGAAAAAACAATGAAATTATTCCCCAACTCACATTCATGAGACCCCAGGGATCCTTTTACACAGCTCTGCTGGTTCACGGAAGAATTTTCTCTGAGGGTTTCAGGTGTATGAGGAACCACCGTTACCCCCACCTCTGTAGGAGTGAAGTTCACTGTGGGAGTAAACTAAGAGACTAAAAGAGCGAAACAAAAGGAGAATGCACCAAATGCCTCATCCTCTAGCCAGAAAGAAAGAGTTCATCTTAGAGTTTCACTGTTTGTGCTTACTTCATAATTCAGGGACTCAAGCTGCCCCAGGTCTAAGGAGATTTAGAAGTGGGGAAAAAAATCACTCAAATCACTCAGGAAACTTACCCTCTGTGATTTCATGTGTCAAACTGACTGGACCAAGGGCACCCAGACTGTGACAAAAAAATCACAGTGGGTGTGTCTGCTGTGCTGTCTCTGGCTAAGATTGATGTCCAGTTGGTTGGCTGAGCACAGCAGTTGCCCTCTTCCCTATGGTGGGCCTTACTCAATTGAAGACTTGAATAAAATGAAAAAGGTGAATCTCCCATAAGCAAGGGGGAAACTCTTCCTGCTAAGTGCCCTGGAGCTGGGACACTGGCTTCTTTTCCGCCTTCAAACTCAAACTGAAAGTCAGTGCTCTGGTCTCGGGTCTGCCAGCCCAACCCATGGACAGACACCAAACTGTCTGCTCCTCGTCTTCAGATTCCTGAGTGCAGATGGCGGCACTTCTCAGCTTTCATAATTGTACAAGCCAATTCCTTATAATAAATCTCTTTCTTTCTCTGTACAAACTTCCTATGGCTTCTATTTTTTTATAATATACCCCCTCAATTAGCTGTTTTTTGAGTTTTCATTTCCTTCCCTAATCCACCTACTATTGTTTACTTTTCAGAGTCCTTCGATGGTTGCTTTTCTCATTCTCTCCAGGGTTTCTAGTGGAAGTTAATGAAAGAGACAGGTTATACTGCACCCACCCCACCTTAGCTGAAACCAGAAGGGCCCAGTTCACTTCGCTGTTGGACAGGGAAGCTGCACCTCCTCTGTGTAGTGGTAGGTGTGAAGGTTGTCTCTGTGTATTCTCAGTGTATGTGTGTGTAGCGTCCACTGAGTCTACTCTTCTGATGCAAGTGCTAAGATGTAAGGCAGACCCATCACCATGTAGTGGGAACAGTTTAAACCTATACAAGCAATGTGCACATCTTTTCATGGTCTCTTATGCTTATCAATTTTTGGCATAATTTGATTCTTAAAGTTTTCCCAATATGACGTGTATTAAATTAAACTAGTGTTTTATTTCCCTGATTACTGGTGAAATTCAGTCTCTTTCAAAGATTTCTTGCCCATTTATATTCTCTCTTCTCTGCTTTGTTTTCATCCATTTTCTTTTTGTTAGGTTTCTAAAAAACTTTATTGTTAGCATCAATAGGTATAATTCATTGTCTTTAACATATGTAAGAAGTACTTTACCTTACCTTATCCATTTCTTGTCTTTTCTACTTTGTATATAGTGCCTTTGACATACAGAACTTTTCAGGCTTTGATAAAAGAGAAAACCATTGCAGAGGCCTTTTTCTCCCTTGCCTGCTACATTGAATTGGTTTCCAAGCCCTGGTGCCCACTCTCTGCTGCCAGCCCCTTAGTGAGAGCCTTCCCCTGGCCCAGGCTCCCCAGGATTGTCTCCAGGACAGCTACACTGGGTTCTTAAGAGCCCTCTGTGTCCACACGCACCGGAACACCCAGTCCCTCCAAATGACTTTGAAGAACACTGGTCTAGCTATTCCTCTGGGTTAAAACAGTTAGTAGTTTCCCCTCGCCTGGAGGTGTGAGTGTAAGATTCTCCCCATGACACACAGCACCAAGCCCTGCAAGACCTGCCAGCTCTTCCACCCAGCGACCACTTCTGCTCACACGTGTGACACCATGTGGTCCTGCCCCCAGCACACCAGGCACCTCCACGCCCTGGCTTCCCCACACTTTTATGTTTAAATCGCCAGTGAAAACTCCCTCTCTGCCTCACTTCGAGTAATATTCCCAGGCAGAGCAGGAGGCCTTGCCTGCACATTCGTAGCCTCTGTGTACCAGACACTGGTACCACAAATATAGTCCTATTTAATTATGTCACCAACCTCATTTTTCAGTGGAGGGGCCAGATGCTCAGAGATGTTAAGAGAGCTGCTAAAAACACACAGCTAGAAAGCAATAGAACCAGGGATTAAACCAAATGTTTAATAGTCTCATTATGCATGCACAGTCAATCCTCCTTGGTTCATGAGGACTGGCTGTGAATCCTGGCTCCACTGCTTCCTGGCTGTATGCCATTCCCAAGCCACTTCCCTGAGTGTTGTTTCCTTATTCACAGCAGATAGTACCTGGTGTGTGGGAGCTGTCCTTCCCTGGGGATGCATCCTCCCCTGCTGCCCACATGGCCCTCCATGTCCTGCCCCCAGGGCTGTGCTGAATACAGCCCACTCTCTGATGATGATTCCCAAGTCAGCAGAACCCTGACACCCTCTCCCACTCTCTTCGAGGTTCCTACACATCTCTCAGCCAGCACAGTTTCCCCAACACAAGTGTGCATGTCTGGGCTCATGCCTGCCTTACTGCATCTTTTCCTAGAGCCAAAAACCCATTAGAGAAGGAGATGATGAATCTAAACACAACATTCTCATGAAGTTACTTTAGATTCCACCCCCTCCCTGATTGACCATGTACAACCCACTCTCCCACCACACTGGGCCTCCATGTCCTCGATCATACAAAGGTGGGCTTGGTGTGAGTAGACAGAGGTCTCTAACCTTTCCTGGTGCTAGAACATTGTAAAATACCCATGGCAAGAACTTGGGAGCCAACTGTGAACCACCCAACAAAGGCTGGTTCTCCGAGGAAGAACCTGACCTCATCAAGGTCAGAGTGTCTCTTCTGGAATCATTGGCTGCTATCCCGAATTCAAAGTCAGCCTGCAGTGAAAGTTCCCAGCAGATCAGGGGCTTAACAACTAAGGAGAGGAGAAAAGGAAAGGAGAGCCAAGAACGTTCCACCCAAACAACTCAGGACCTTTGGGATGGCAGAAGAGCCCGGCAGCCCTTAGAGTCTGACAGTCTAGTGTCCACTCCCCATTCTATCACTACGCAGCCCCATTTGAGGAGAAATAGGCTAATTATTTTTACTCACAATTAATTGTGAGGCTTGAAGGAGACAGAATTGGAAAGTGGCTGTTTAGGACCACGTGGGTGCACAAAATCACTCATTTTAATTCTTGCGTGCTTTTTATTTAAAGAGCATCAGGGACTGCTGAGAAAAAGAAATGTAAGGCCAGGCATCTTCAGAAAAATTTATCTGGGAAAACTGTTCTGAGAACATCTTGAATCTCAGAGCCCTAAAAGCAGAAGTGGCTGTCAGAGTGATCAGATAGAGAGCAATGGCCAGCTTTATCTGTCTGTCTCCCTAAGTGTCCCATGCTGCTTGAATGCTGGCACCCATGGGACGTTCCCTGCCTGGGGAATTCATGAGGAGATGTGGGCCGAGACGGAGCACTGAAACTTTCAACATCAGGTGCGCTGGCCCTTCTGATGTGAAGGAGTGAAGGCCCCTCTCCCTCTGCCTCTGTCTGCTCCTGTGTGATTTAACCGTTACCAACCTCCTGTAGTTTTGAACATGCTGTATTTTGTTATTCCACCAAGCCTTTGTCCTTGCAGTTCCTTTTATTAGAATGCCTTTCCCATTCCTTGTTGCCTCCTTTCTAGGAAGACTCAAGGTCATACTTGAGATGCAGCTTGAGTGTTCCGACCTCTGTGAAGGACTCGGCACCCCACCCCACCCCAAGCTGAGACAAGAGCTTCTCTGTTCTCTGGCTCCTTTCACCCAGGAGCTCTAGGTGACACTGTTTATATCTTGTTTGTCCTCACTAACCCACAGTTCCTCAGAATCAAGGATCTTCAACCTCACACCTCTCTACTCTCAGCTCCCCACCCAGGCCCTGACTGGGTAAAGGATGCAGACACCTCAGGGGAGGAGGTGGAGAGAAGGCCATGACTGTGCTCCCATTGTAGCCTCCAACAGTGCAGTGTGGGAGGCTGTGCCAACATTCTGGATCTGTTCTCCTGGAATGGGATCAAATGGAGAAAGGTTTTCACCTCAAAATGTGCAGGGGACTGGGCCTGTGGTGTATGCTTGCAGGCCCAGCCCTCAGGAGGCTGAGGGAGAAGGATGGTCACAAGTTTGAGGCCAGCCCAAACTAAATAGCAAGACTCTGTCTCAAAAAACAAAAAACAAAACAAAACAAAATGCTCCAGGGTTGTGTTGGTTTGATGTCTGTGCCCCACACCGAAGTGTAGGAAACACCTGTTGAAAACATTAGAGCAGGCTTTGCTTTTCTTTCTCCACAAACTCTACCCAACAATTGGGCTGAAACCTGGATATATGCTCTATGGACAAGACAGTAACCATTCTTTGGTTGTTTTTTGAATGGGGTAATGAGGTAGGTATAATGCCATTAAAAGGAAATCAAGTTACTCAACAATTTGGGAGGAAGAGCGAGGGACATTGTGCCAATTCATGCACTTGACACTGGAGTCAGTGCTTTTTGCACATTCGTCCCTGAATGGACCATGAGGTTGGGTTAAATAACTTTCAACTAGTCCTATGTCTACAAGAAGAATTAGCCAGGTAAAATTCCCCAACTTTTTAAAGTGTTCCATAACCAACGTGGTTATGGAGATTGTAAATATCCATTTCTTCCTGTGTCCTGAGATATAGAACTCTCTTCTCTCTGCAGCAAACTGTCATTTAGAAGTTAGACTACTCTTCCAAGTCCTTTTCACAAGTAGCGATGACACAGGATAAAGTTCTATCCAGTGGTGTGTCATCAGAAGGGATGAGGAGGACTTCGGCAAAGGGTCCTCAAAAAGAGTAGTGTGGATATCCTTGGGTTTCCCTTGATTTATTCTGTGGCTAACACATAACCAAATGTGACACATGCATTTCCCAAAGCCATGTTGGACCTTGAAGTGACCTTGGGTCGGGAAACCACATGTCAGCCTTGGGGATTCCCTGATAACTGGAGCTTTTCACCAACCCTGGACCTGCAGAGGAAATACGTGTTTAAGCCTCCATTCCTGAGGCTGATAAAATGCTTTTGAGTTTCAGCTCAATCACAAGTTCACTGTGGGATTGGGGGCAAGATATTTTGCATTTAAGGCCTCAGTTTTGTCATCTGGAAAGTAAGTGAGCAGAATTAGAATGGTGGATGCGAAGGGTGTTTCTGATGCTAAGGTACCAAGGATGGTTAACTGGCATCCAGCACCACTGAGTCTAAAAAGACCATGGAAGTTGAGAGCCCCTTTCTCAAGGATTTCCACGGTAGTTAGAAAAGACAGACAGAAAGTCCTTCAATTGTCCATTTAGTACCATGGCTTGCTGCCCATGTGCCCACTTGAGACAGTCCTCTAAGTATTAAGATTTGCTGGTTGCTGACAGTTACAGTGACTTTCTCCTTGATGATCACCCTTGATCAAAGAGTGCTGCCCCAAGCAAAGCTATGCCTGCTTTCTAGGGCAGCCCATGTCCATCAGTATTCATGTGAAAGGCACAGGAGCCAGGGCTACTTGCCTCCACTTGTGACAATGCAAAAGGGCCAACCAAGTTGGAGACCCTCTGGCAACTGCACCTCAGTTCAACTTCCCCCTACCCTAGTCCCGCTCTGCACACTCCCTTATGGCTAGTGTTTCCCAAGCCCTAGCCTATAAGCTGTCCAGGCAGATATCTGCCTCAGAGCCCTTTCTCCCAGTGTCCCAAACCTGAGACAATTGGAACCAGGAGTGGCTCTACATGGAGATTGTAGAGCTGGGTCACTAGCCAGCTAGCTGGATGACAGGGTAGGGGGAGCACTGATAGCATGTGGCTGGCTATAGCCTGCAATTGGGAGGCTTCACCCATGGGAAGGGGGGGGTGGGTTATACTAAAAGGAAATCCGCAGGTGCAATGTGTCAGACATTCAAAAGACAATGGAAGGGGTTAGGTGTAGCTCAATGGTAGAGCACTCACCTAGCATGCACAAGGCCCTAGGTTCAATCCCTGACACTGCCAAAAAATAAGAAGGAGAGAGGAGAAATAATGGAGGAGAGCATCATTGTTAAGACTATGGGATGAGATGACTGGTGGTTGCTATCAGTGAGTAGGGAAAGTCAACGAAAGCTGGAAGTACTCAGTCATTGACTTAAGGCAAAGTGTGACGGTCAGAGGGTCTCCTTGGTAGCTCAGCAAGAGGTTCTCTTCCTACAGGTAGATGAAAGAAAAACCTGACAGTTGGGTCAGGAACCTGGTGATGTGGCTAACAGAAGGTCAGTGAAAGGTGGATTTCCTGCCCTGGAGCAGCCATAGCCAGGCCCTGGTTGGGAGGAGCAGGGTTAGGACATTCGGGTTGAAGCCCTGAGGAGCTTGACATTATAACTCTGCCCATTTCTCCTGCACAGATGAGCCATCTCTTCTTTCCAATTATAGGCTAACTCTTCGCTTTGTTTGAAGATGACAAGGAGGACCTCACCTGGCAAGGAAGAACATTTTTGCCTTTTTTCCAGGTTACCAGGCTAGGATCAAGTCACACCGCAATTCACCGGGGGCTTGCTGGGCTTCCACAAAGGGAGTAGGTCCTGAGGAGGCTACAGACCCCTCTGCCAGAAGCAGGAGCTAGATCGCAAGGATACAGGATGGGGCAGGGATACACATTGAGACAAGGGGGAGTTTAATGATATAGAATCACCTCTGACAGTGCTTCGTATGTGACAAGGACCCTGAGAGCCAGGCCCAGTATGCTACTAGGTGATGATGGTGATCTTGCAGATTGTGTGGATCCCCTGTGAGTGAAGAAGACAGGCAAGGCAGAGAAGGGCTTGCTGGGGAACAGTGACCCCAGGAATGCAAGGAGCCTGGCCTAAGACATTCAGTAAATGTCCCCTGAGCATCCTTTGGGAGCAGAAGGTGCTGTGAGTGTCCCAGGGTCTTAGCATGAACACCTTTGTCCTTCTGGGTTTTGTAAGCTGTGATTATGAAGTAATGAGACTGGTTTCCAAAAGCAAAATCACCCAGAGCAGAGGCATCCAAACAAGTACGATTCTTCTAAGAATCCAAGGAGTCACTGAGACCTGGGTTTAAACTGCTTTTGTTATAACTATCCTCAAGCTCACAGTTTAAATCTGTATGACCTTGGGAACATGTTTTAACTGCTCTAAGATCTCATTTTCTTATCTGTAAAGCTCAGATAGTAATATTTGCTCTGGTGGGATGTTGTTCCATTTAAATTAAGGGAGATCACATAAACAAAATGTTTGCTGGTAAATGCTCTGTAGATGTATTATGAGCACTTGATAAAAACTAGTTCCATTTTCTTCCCTTACAGTTCTGCTTTTACCCTGCCAATTCCCTTCTCTACAGTTCCATTTAAGTCCAGTTTAAAACCAAAATGAGACAATTTGCCTTGTTTTTGCTTCCTCTTTTCACTTCCTTTTTCCTTCTCTCACTTATTCACCAATTGTGGCTGCAGCCCCTCTTCTGAGCCTGTCCCTGTTTCTGATTGCCATGTCCTCCTCACTTGGTTCTAAATATGTATGCGTCCTTTGGAGGTGAGGATTTTCCTCTCTAGGAGATACAGAAGGACACACCTTTGGTTCTGAATCCTCTGGGAATGCTTGAGACAACACAGCTTCCCTGGAAAAGCCCTGATCTTCACAAGTCTGTTTGAGAAAGTAGCCCTCAGCAAGCTGTCTGACCTGCATGCCCACAGTTAAATAGGAGAAGACTGAAGTGACGATGCAGCACCACAAAAGGGATGGTGATCTACCTCTTCTGTAGAAAAACAACAAACGAAATGCTCGGCACTTACTTAGGGCCATACACTGATGCTGGGCAAGTGTGACATCAGGAGACAACAGGAACTGAGACACAGCTTCTGAGAGGTCGGGATCCGTGGGAGACACCAGGCTCCTGAATAACTCCACCCACCCTATCCTGGGAACCTAACCAAATACCCAGAAGCAGCTCTCTCCATCTGCACAGTCACAGCTTCTCTTGGAGTCAACTCTTGGCCTGAAACCGAAGAATGCCATGGACCGGGTGAGGAGGACTGCACCTAGCAGAAGGAACAGCATGTGCAAGACACAGGGGCCAGAACAAGCAAGGACTTGGCCAACCAGCAGTTCACTGGCCACTGGAACCCTGCAGGGTGGCAGAGAACAGGAGCAACGGGCAGGGCACCAAGGACTATTTGCCCTCATCTGCTTAGATGGTTTTTGCTGAGGTCTGATCCTAGCATTGTGACCACAGCACTCCTTCTCACCCTTGGGAGTCTCCTTGTTGGGCAATCCATTGTCGAGTCGCCTGTCCTGACTAGCAGAGGACTGTGACAATTGTTCCAGCTGCCATGGGGGCTGGCGAGGCAGGATAGGACTAGAGGCTTCATAATAGCCTCTAAGGTCCCACCCAGCCCAGGTGTTCTCTGATCCAGAAAGCTGTGGACTACTCTAAGATACACAAGACTCTTTATCTACTGGGTGAGTGTGCCCCTAAATGTGGCAGAGTTGAGAGGAAGAAGGGTAATACCTCTCTGACCTGAGATGCTCTGGGAAGGATCCTTGGGGAAGATAGATCTGGGCCTTGACCTTGAAGGATAGATTGGATTTAAATAGTCTAAGAGGCAAGAAGGAGATGTGGGTATGAGCCAGAGCATGAAGGTAGGGACAAGTAGGGAGGGCAACAAGAGCACCGGAAATAAAAGTGCCACCACCAACAACAACAACAGCAACAGCAGCTTATTCACATTTCTTCTGTTCCCCAAGGCCTTCCACACCCGGAAGCTTGATGGCAAGTGTGAACTGGGCACTTGAGCACTGTCATGAGAGACTTTCTCTGTGCACCCTGGGGCCAGTACAGAGTCTGCCTCTTCCACTCTTCTCAGTTCCCAAGGCCAGTACCAAACATCCTCACCACTGGAGGGCTGAAACAGAAAAGACACACAATATTGCTAGGAGAGCCATTGACCAGAGAGGAAACAGGCTCAGAAAGGTTGAGTCTTTCCCAAGGTCACACAGGGAGCAGGTGCTGGCACTGGAGCTTGAGCCTAGTCTCTAGAACTTGTTTCCGCCATTGTTCCATGTGGCTGCAGGTACACATCAGTACCCCCAACACAGACAACAGTGTTGGGAGGCCTTCCTCCTAAAAGATAGAGTTCACAGTCCTCTCTCGGCCTCTCCTTCCAAAGGGATCCCCCTCTTTGTACATCTCTGGCTCTTTGCATTTCCCGCTGTCTCTCCGTAAAATCCCACACCTCACCCCAGGGCCAGCCAGAGTGGGCCCCGTCTATGTTATCTCCCTGCCTCCCTGGTGGAGTGCCCGCCCCTTCTATCTGCTGTGTCATGCTCAGACAGCAGCTGTCCACTTGTGGACAGTGTTGTGCAGTGAGGTCCTTGCACGGTGCAACTCATAGTGGGATCTGCTTTCTGTGCCGCAGGGCAAGCCCTTGGGGGAAAGGAACTCTGTCTTATTTACCTTTGTGTCCATAGCACCCACAATAGCTTCTGGTATTTGATGAGTATTTGTTGAATGGATGCATCTTTCGAACCTTTATTCAGAGTTCTTGCTGTGATCATGTCCTATTGTACCAATATCCTATTTGGTTTTCAGTGGGGTTAGCCTATGAGAAGCCCTAGCAGATCAGAGGCTAGAGCAGAGAAGTGAGAGATTTGTTTTTCTGTCAAGCTAGAGGGTGGTATATTGGATTACAGGGCTGTGTAATCACAGACTCTATGGATTAAATAACAGAAATTTATTTTCTCATAGCCCGGGAGTCTGGAAGTCTGGGATTAAGGTTTCTTCTGAGGTTTTTCTCTTTGACTTGTGGATGGCCATCTTCTCCTTGAGTCTTCATGTGGTCTTTTCTTTACACATTTGTGTCCAAAATTCCTCCTCTGATACCATACTGAATTAGGGCTCCGCACTTGTGACTTCAGTTTAGCTTAATCATCTCCTTGAAGATCTGATCTCCAAATGCAACTGCATTCCGTGACACTGAAATTAGGTTTTCAACATATGAGTTTTGGGGGGCACAATTCAGTCCATAACAGTTGGTGCTAATGGCTCCCCCCACTACTACAAGTCCCTGGGTTCCAGTCCCTAACCCTCTTCACACCTCTGCAATTGTGTCTCCAAAATCTATTTTATTTGAACCCTTCGTAAGCGTTTAGGCTGTCTCATGGCAGGCTTTACCCAGACACAATGTGGGCAGCCATGGTGGTAATAATTATGCCACTGGTGGGTTCTTTGAGAAGGACAGACTTAGTGGCAAGTTCTGTGAAAAATTCAAAGCCAAACAATGGAACCCCCTCCTTCTCTGTGCCTTGTTTTCCCTGTGTGCAAAATGGAGACACTAAAAGAAGCCCCCTCATAAGACCCTTGAGAGAGCCCACTGTGATAAAGAGGGTGCTCACTTTGCCAACTGGAAAGACAAGAAGCATGAAGGTGTCGTGAGTGCTCAAGGTGGGCTACTTCTCCAGTAGAGAGCAACTCTAAGGTTGGATTCCAGTTCAGCTGCAAAAGCAGAGGAGTCTCTCCAAGGAGCGGGCCAGCTGCTAGCTGTGGGAAAGGGGGTGGGGAAGTTCTCAAGAGTCCTCCATCAGGAGAAGCTCTAGACGTAAGGGAGGACCTCTCTGCTCCTCCATGGCAGTAACGCCCTACGTCACGGGCTCACTGAGTGTCTGTGGAAAACAGTCCAGGCAGAGATCCTAGATACATTTATTTGTGGTGATGTTGACATAGTGAAGACCAGTACATGCATGCAGAGGCCAGGTTTCCCATTCCTATAAACATCTTCTATGTGAGAAAAGTCTTCGATGGGTCCATGGGCACGATTTATAGCTTGCTCTGTGCCAACATAAATGAAGCATGAATTCCATCCCAGTGAAATCATGCAGATCATTGGTTTAGCATGGCAGGACCAGTGAGCAGGGTAGGTTCCAAGGCGACTGCTTTCTGCACCCTTGTGACTGGTTAGCTTCCATCTCTAGGTGGTAGGGGGCCAATCCAGCCACAGGAGGCAGTAGAAGGGCAGGATCCCAGGCATTAGACAGTGTGGCTTGCAGTTTGTTGGAGAGTACTTTAAGCCTTAGTTTCCTCCTCATTCAAAGTGGGTTAGTGGGGCCACTTCCAGAGGCTACTGGGGTAGCAGCCCAAATGAGACAATAAGGCCTTCTCAGGAGCTACTTAAGTGATAAATGTCAGCTCTCTTTCTCTAAGCTCTTGATTTTTTTTAAAGAGTCTTAGAATTTTAAATATGTGTCTAAACTGGCAGAAGTTGAGCTACCCACAAAGGTTCCTCCAAGGGCACCTTGAAGCAGCTGCTCTATGTTTGGAATCAGCAAACATGGCCCCAACCCCTAGTTGGCACTGTCTCTTTTGAATGTTTATTCTCGTAACTACCTTTAGTTGGAGGCAAGTAGCTTTGGCCCAATTTAATAATACTTCTAGAAGAATAAGAATGGCAGAACAACGTAGCATCCGGAAAAGTCAGGTTGCTGTCCCTAGCGTTGCACCTCTTGGTATCATTGCATTGGTTCAAGGGTCACAGGCGATCACTGGAAGTGTCTACTCCCATGCCCCAGACCTCACCCTCACCCCAAATCGGCCAAAGACACCACCCTCGTGGATCTAGCCTTCATACCTCCCCTGGCAAGCCCTTCTGACTGCTGCCTTAGGGGTACAGTGATCATTTTTATTTGTAATGTGTTTATCTCAATATATTTTCACCTTTTATCTTAAAATAATTTTGACTTATAGAAAGGTCAAACACACAGAAAGTTTGAAGGTAGCACTCACCACGTTCCCCAAATGTTAACTCTCCTCTGGGTTCGCTTCCTCTCTCTCTTTCTGCAGTTTCAGCTGAAAGGCCCCTCTCAGAGGTCCCCTTTCTGGGCTCGTGGTCACACCCAATGGTGCCCCTCCAGTTGCAGCCCTCTGCCAAGCACTGAGCTCCCGCTGCTGTTTGTCTTGGCTTTTTAGGACTGTTTTCCTCCCTCCCTACCTCCCCTGCTATGGTGAAAGTCTCGAGAGAAAACTGGCCCTGTGCCCCCCACCCTGTTCCCCCACGGAACCCTCAGCACCTAGAGCAGGCCTGCACAGCCTGGGGGCTCGGTCGCTTTTCTGCTGACTAAAGCACAGGGGCGTTGCAGCTTCTGGCCCAGCCAGGGCTTGGGAGACAGACACTCAGCTACTGACCTCCTCCCAGGCCTGCACCAAGTGACGTGTGTTAGTATCCTGGAAATGTTTGCCTTGCTTTGTCTTAGGAGCGGTTACTGAAAACACAGGTAACTTGTAGGTATAAATCCTCTATACAAACGTGCCCAACCACACAGGAAGAGAGACCTTGGGGGTGTATACAGGGCCGTAGAGCCAAACTGCCTTGTGGTACACACACATCCTACCATTCAGTGCTGTGTGGCCTCATACAAATTAAATAGCCGCTCTGTGCCTCGATCTCCTTATGTGTAAAACAGAGACAATTAAAATAGCTTCTTCCCGTTGGGTGTGGTGGCCCACACCTGTAATCCCAGTACACTCGAAGGCTGAGACAGAAGATTACAAATTCGAGCTCAGCCTGGGCAACTTAGTGACAGAGCAAGACCCAGTCTCAAAATAAAAAAATAAATAAAAAGGTCTGGGGATGGAGCTCCCTAGCACCACAAAAAAGAGTCACTCTAAACTTGTTTCATGATTAGATGTATTAATATACCTTCAATGCTTGCAGCAGTGCCTGACACATAGTAAGGATTCCATAAATGTCATTGTGATATATAGTTACATAATTGGGAGCAGATAGTACATACAGTTTTATAGCCTTCTTTTTACCTTGGCACAATATCCTAAGTATTCCAGATCAACAAATATTCTCCAGCACATGGTTATTAATGGCTAGTATTTTTCTGTTATAGAGATCCATTGTAAGTTTCCTGACTTATTCCCACTGTTAGACATTTAAGCAGCTTCTAAGTTATCTCCATTGCACATTCTAGTATATATATATCTTTATACACATCAGCAACTCTTCCTTCTCAGTGCCTTCCCAGAAGTGCAATGGAATTATTGGGTCAAAGGGTACACATCCTTTCTGACCTGAGATATAGATTCCAAGGCCGAGACAGGCTGTCCCTTCAGAGGCTTTTCCTAGGGGACCCAAGTCCAGAGGTCGGGGCAGTTCCTATGGTCTGGGCCATTTCCCCAGCGCCAGCCAGGCTGCTGCTTGTGTGCCCAGTGGAGGTGACTGCAGGCCCCGATGATGCTATTTACTCAGCTCTGAGCAGGGACACAAGCTGGATGTTGTCTCTTCAGGGGATGGCAGGGACTTTTGCTTTGAACTCCATCTAAAGGAATAAAAATAACCCTGAGCCCCGCGCCTGCTCTTTCCCTGCTGGGCTTTCCTAGTAACTTGCACTGTGGCACTGAGTTCACAGAGAGCCTGTCCTTGCTGACCTCACCCTTGATGCCCAGCAGAAACCCTTCTGCTCTTGAGCCTCAGTGCAGGTGTGCTGCTTCCCAAAGCTAGCCAGTCCCCCTTCCACACTCCCCGACTTGAGCAAGAGACCTGGGGCAGGGGCACAGGCAGGGGACAGAGCCACCGCTCAGCATTCCTCCAGGTACAAGTACTCTTCTTCAACTGCTCTTCTTCTGTCATCAGGGTCCTGTGCTGAAGCCACAGGACAAACCAAGGAGCCTCTGGGTCTCGGTGTGAGTGCCTTTCCAGTCCCCAAGAGAATGGAGGCTTTTCACGTCCTTCTGGAAGTCTGAGCAGTCCTCACGGACCCTCTCCCTACTTCCCCAGAGAGGAGGTCCAAAAAGGAGGTGGGGCCAACTGGAAAGGGGGATGGACTGACCCCAGCAGGGTGGCCGAGTAAGCTGTGGTCATTGAGGGTTCCAGCATTCCAGTCCTACCCTGCACCGCGACCTGATGGGGGCAGGTCCTCTTGCAGAAGGGCCATGAGGCTAGGGGCTGCCAGAGGAGCTGCGGGCCTGTGTGGAAGGGACTGTCCCCCAGCAATAGAGTCTGGTAGGAAGAGATCTAGGTTTTAGGGCACCCAAAGCACTCATCATGTGGGGAACTTTGCCGCCGTGACTCACCCAACAGGAGAAGGTAGGCAGGGAGATCATCACTCACTGAGGCTAAAATACCACAGTTTTCCAAATTTTATATTAATTCTGGCCATGTGGGCACCTTCCCTCTCTGTAGCTTTGTGCACTGAAGCCTCTAAAGACTGTTCAGTGTCACCTTTGGAGCTGGGACATTTGGCTCCGAAAACAGAGACAGACTTTAGTCTAATCTCCCTTTGCTATAAACCACCAGGATTTAGGGCAACCTTCACCCTATGGGACTGACAGTGAGTTTGCACGCAGGTTGGAAGTGAGGGTGGCATGCAACAGTTACCTGATTTAGAAATACAAATGAATAGAATAAAATCTTGGATTTCGAGTAACTTGCTCCAGGAGGGTTCTACAAGACAAGCAAACATTTCTAAGTTTCAACTTGATAAAGGAGTGAAGGCTTGCAGTACGAGTGGTATGTGATGCAAACATCACAGGATCCTAACTAGCCAATGGTTCTTCTCCTAGTCTTGCTGTGGAGTTGCGGGTGATAGCCTCCCAACAGATCTCATCTGCAGAGGACAAGGAGAAAGGCACGCCTGTGGGACCAGGGAGACATGCAAATTGTGAGGCACTGTGCAAAACCACACAGAAAAGCACCACGTGAATAAGGCTAGAGCAGTGCCAGTGATGAATCTGCTTAACAATGCAAGTCACATGTCCGCGACATCCTCCAAAAGAGGCAAAAGCAAGCAGCAGTGGACAGGCTCCTTGTTTAAGTTGTGTGAAAAGAAAGAGATTCCGTTGAGCCAATAGATAGCAGTGACTCCATCAGTGGTAGTGGAAGGTGTCCTACACAGTAACCCCCTCGGTCTTGTCTCTGTCACACCAGCCATGAAGGTTTTCAAAGGTGGTGCAAGTTAATTTTGCATTTTGCATTTTTTATTACTTTGTGTTATATTACAGCATTGTAATCATTTTTTGCAATCCTTTTTTTATGAATATTTTGGGGTTGTGGAACAAATCATCTGAATTTCCATTATTCCTCATGGGGAAATTCGCTTTGATACACGAGTTGTTTGGATTACAATCCTGTTTCCAGAATGAATTATGCTGGCAAACTAAGGTTTCACTGTACCTTACTTTTGCTCAGAAGTGTCAGAAAACATCCCACCTTGCTTGGGAAATCCCTTTATTCTTAAAAGGCCAACAAATAACATAACCCTCTTGTGCCTCGGTTTCCCCATTGCACACATGGGGGGTGATAAAACCTACCTTCCTGGTCTAGTGTGAGAATGAGATGAGCTGGTTTTTTCCCTCAAGTGCTTTCCTAGTACCCATTCATTGGACTGAAATTGGGAAGACAGAGAAGAAGGAAACCAGCTTCTGTCCCCAGGACACAGGGCCAGGGTGGTCCAGGGTCCACTGCAGGGGGCTGGCTGTGCAAAACTGAGCCATGCAAAGTGGGGGAGAGGTGGGCCTAGTAGGGGAGGCTCCGCTCAGAGACAGGAAGCTCACTTAGACTGAGGCCCTGAGTTCTGGGGACATCACTGGCTTTGAACACTGGTCTGAGGGCTCCCAGTTGTTCACCCCCTGAGAACCTCAGGCCCACCAGGATTTGGGGAGAATGTTCAAAGAACTGAGATAAGTCCTGGCCACAGAATAGGGCTCTTTAGGGGAAAACAGGTTCTGGGTAGATACTCTGTTTTGGTTGGTTTGGTTTGCTTTTTTGAGAGGGAGTCTCATTGTGTACTTCAGGCAGGCCTTGAATTCACTAGGTAGTCCAAGTTGGTCTTGAACTCTTGGTGATCCTCCCTCCTCAGCCTCCCGAGTGCTGGGATTACAACTGTGTGCCAGTGCGCCCAATGAGGAAATGCGTTTTGTGGCACCCTTTTCCCCCCTGGTGGAGACCCTTTGGTCAAATCCTCTCCTGCTTTCCAGGAGGCCATCTGTGACTCCTTCTTTGCCAGAAGTCAATTTCCAGGGCTACATGGAGGGCTCGGGGTTCTTCCTCCTCCACTGAGTTCTACTGAAGTCCACCTCCAAGGAGGAAACCCTAACCACTTCCTCCTCTGGAGATGTTTTGCAATGTCCACATCACGCCAGATGCCCAGCTCTGAAGAGTCAGACTCCTCTGATTTGGGGGCGGGTCTGCGGGATTTTCTCCTGATTTCTGTGCTGACTCAGGCCCATCTGCCCTCCTGGACTCCCCCTCTTTCTTGCTTGGTCTTCATGTCCCCCTCGTCCACCAAGCAGCCTGCTGTCTCAGCGGCCGAGCTCCTGTGATTTCTGCTCCACCGTAGTCTCTCCACCCCGGTGGTGTCCCCTCCCCGCCAGCTGTGTCTTCTGATGAGGGTGGAGGACAGCCCGATGTCATGGGTCAGTGCCCGACCACGCGCAGGAGACCTTAGGTCACCAGTGAAGTGTGCAGCTCCGGGGACACTTCTCCCCACTGCTCCTTGTGTGGGGGCCTCCTGTCCCAGCCTGACGTTTATGCTTCAGGACTTCTCTTTAAATCGGTCATTCAGTGGGCCCTGGCTGTTCACCAGGCCCAGTTTGAAGTCCTAAAGGTGTTTAAAGACAGTAACACAATGCTTCCAAGAGGCTCACCGATGAAAAATGGAAACTGGAAAAGTATACGAAAAGGCACAGTTGCCAGAAAAGAGCACAGGCTTCCTCAGAAGTTCTGTTCGAGATGAAGATCCACACTGAGTATTGGAGATGAAGCAGATCTCCAAGGAGGAAAGAAGGTGTCCCGTGGAGGAGCAGTGTGTCCCAGGATGGGAGCTGATCAGAGACGAGAACTGCTGCGGGGGGCTCCAGGTGAGGCTCATGTGCGAGTGAGCAGCAGAAGGACCCAGGAAAGAGGGCAGAGCATATGCTGGGCCCATGGCCCCACAGAAAGAGCAGCTCTGTCTGGTCATCTGCAGACTCTGCAGTGTCATGTGCAGGTCTCGCCATCCCCAGAAAGCTGGGACAACTTCCAGGCACCCAGCACAGTTTATCTTGAACCGAGGACTCTTAGTTTCAAAGCAGAAGGCCTGATTAAGACTTGAAGGAAACAGTCTTAAAATGCGAAGACAAATATTTAGAGTTTTAAGAGCTCAGGCTACAAATTAGGAAGAATGGAGAACTTGAATGTCAGATGTGTGGCTTTGTTCTCCTTAATTTAAAGCAGATTTTGTTTTCTGGAGGAAGATAGATTGACATCCTCCTGCCTGCTCAATAATACGGTGGAAACCACTTCTGAAGAGCCCATGTTTCATGTTATAGACAACCAAATTTAATAAGGTAGCAGAAGAGAAAAAAGTGACGTCAATATGGCTTCAACTGGGAATCAAAAGAAATACATTGTTGGTTTGACTGAAGTTGTTCCAATCTTAATTCTAGTACAGGGGAAAAGTGAAACATTCTGTCTCTTGGTCCATGTTGCTCTCCCTATGTTGACCCTAGTAGAGTCACACTAAAAAATAAGTACTTACTCAGCAAAAGGGAGATTGACTGTCTCTTCTCTTTCCTCCGCCTGATCCTACTACACGGGGAATGGGTCTCTGCGGGGTACCTGCCCTGTGCCTGCCCTTTCTCTATACTAAACTTCCACCGTTGCACACAACCCTGCAAGGAAACCACTGCAGTCTCCATGTTAAAGATGAGGCAATCGAGGCTCAGAGAGGTCAAGTGAAGTTACCAAGGTCACAGAGCTCAGGTCATATTCTATATGACTGAAGGGCAGGTATTTTGAGCCCCGTTCTTTCCGGGCCCCAATGCCCATGCTCGGTCCACCTGCCCCTGCCTTCCTATAATCCAGAGACTGGGTTAATGTAGCCTGGCTGTCTATGCACATCTCTAGGCACCTCTAGACCCTGAGGCTCTGGCAGTGAGTGAACAAGGGAAGCACTCCCCTGTGGGGCCAGTGTGAGTAAGGGCTCAGGAGGAAAGTGCTAGGGTCACAGCATGACTCTGCCCTGAGCTTCGAGACCTCACCAGGTGGGCGGGCAGACGGGCGGGCATCCTCTCTGTGCTTCCGTTTCCTCACCTGTATGGGAGAAACGGTGGTATCTCCCTGTAGAGTTGTAATGAGGATCGAAGGGGCTCCTCTTACTTGTAAATCAGTTGATCATGAGAATATTAGGGATATTTTTGCTTTTTTTTTTTAGTAGTACACATGTGCAGTAAATAATGACTACCTTCCTTTTGTGGAGTTGGTCCATGGACTTAACACATCTTCATTTCCCTTTTCATCCCCTTTCCCTCCTCTCCACCCCCTTCTCCATCTCTCGATTTCCATCCATGTGTATCACATGATACCCGGGCATGGCAAGGGTGTGGCAAAGGGCTTTACAGCCTGAGCTACATGGGGCCCCTGGGGGCCAGGGAGGCGGTGCTGGAAGTGTCATCTGAACAAAGACCTGAGGTGGATGAGCGGCAGGAGCTGCATTGGACCCTTCCACCGATAGCTCAGGAGTTGCAGAACCTGCCCCTCTCTTTGCTACGAGCATCAGGTACCCTCCAGTGACCAGGTAGGGTACGTGAATGAAACACAACGTGGCCCATAAACATTTGCTAAGAGGCTCGTCCTTTGAGGTTGTCTCAGATACTGGTGCAAAGGCTCCGAGCCATGGTAGACAGGCATTTCTAGAACCTCCCTACATGAGGAACAAAGCTTTGTGGCTGAGCTGTGTTCCACAAGATGCACTGCCAGTCCTTGCTGCCCATTGCTGCCTGGCAGCCATAGCCACTGCCAGAACATCACTGAGTCCCCCTGCCTTGAGTGACAGGATCGAATCTGTCTTAGGCCACTGCTGGCCCAGGTAGGAATGTCACTGCAGAGGTCTTTCTGGATGCCATGACATTTGAACTCACCTTAGTGTCTTCCCTTTAAGCAGTTGGACAAGGATCTTGTTCATGCCTGTAAAGCCCAGAATGTAGAGACCTTCTGGCTAGTGGATGGCATCCTTGTTATTGTGAGATGAAATGAGAACCTAGCCAGGGGATCTGGACATAATGGTTCAACCCCCAGGTCTGCTGTTAACTCCTGTGTGCCTGTTTCCACCACAACTCTAGTATGGCTCTGTTTCTCTGACTACAGAGTAAAGAAGCAACAGGAAAACATCACTGCTCATGCTGCTTTCTGGGCAGGCACATAGCCTCAGTGATGGCGAAGCTTTCAATGATAACAAACAGCCAGCTGTGGCACACATGCCATAGGTCTACTGGTACTGTCTGGTGTTAAAGCTGCAGAGACCCCAGGGAGTCGGGATTGTTAGGATTACACCACAGGCTGTTTACCGGGAAGGCAGGGCAAAGTGGAGCTCTGACCCAACTCCAGCTGCTGAGCTGCCATGGCTCAGGCACTGGATGTGGCCTGCAGGTCTGAGTCTCTGTAAGATGGATGTCTTAAATCTTGACCTCCCAGGAATGGCCCAAGGGTGTGGGTCTTTGGGAGGTGATAGGTCATCATTGCCCTTATGAATGGGATCACAGCCCTTAGAAAAGGAACCCCAGAGAGCTCTCTCGCCCCTTCTACCAAGTGAGGTTACAGCAGCAAGAGGACAGCTGTCTATGACCCAGAAAGAGGGTCCTCAGCAGAGATCAACTGCTGGCACCTTGATCTTGGACCTCCAGCCTCCGGAACTGGAACACTAAGTTTCTGTTTTCGGTGGTATTTTTGTTATAGCAGCTCAAATGAACTGAGGAGGTTTTCTAAGGTCCTTTCCAAGCCTATGACTCCTTGACTTTAGCAGTCTGGCATCCTAGGGAAGCCACTTGGCTCCTTGATTATGCCTTTCCTATAGTTTGAGTTGTAAATAATCTCTTTTTCCTCCAGTGCCCAGGTCATGGGGTCTAATCTAACCAACAAAGACTCTCAGGCAAATGGAAAGCACAATGATAGATTGGCAGGCAAGTGGCAGAAGCTGCATTTTGTCCCTGTCCCTGGAGGTAGCCCAGCCTCAATCCGACAGCAGCATTTCTGAAGACACCGGAACATCCCCAGGCCTCTCAGCTTGCTTTGTAAGAGGCCTGGGTCTCCTGGAGCCAGCCTGGAAATCATTTCTTTTCTGTGTCATTGCCGAGGGAGGACACTGGTAAGATATCAGCAGAGCCGGAGAGCTGGCCCTGATCTGGCACAACTTCTAATTCTCCTTGTGACTTTGGGAAAATTGGTTCCCACATGATTATAAGGAAAGGTTGAAGCTGGGAAAACACCTTAGGGTTTGGGAGCAGGGAAGACTGGGCTTGGCTCTCAACTCTACCACTTATCAGAGGGTAGGCAATGTAAGCTTCTACATTTGTGAAATTGTGAGGACTAAATGTCACATAAATAAAGGCTCTTATACACTGGCCCTCGATACCTATTGAATCTACCCGTTGCCCCTCCTCATTCAACCTGGGTTAAACCACTAAGAAATGCTTCTGGACCACACAGCATTTAGGGAGCGGGTCCTTTAAAAGCCAGGCCACACTCAGAGACTGGCCTGCAAATCCCACCAGAAGTGGCATGGCTGGGGGAGCTGCTTTCCCCAGGGTGGCAGGGGAAGGCTCTCTGAAGAGGTGACAAGTGAGTGAGCTCTGAATGATGAGAAGTAGGCAGACTGGAGATCTGGGGGACTCTGTACACAGAAGGAACAGCAAAGGTCCTGAGGCAGGCACCAGCTTGTGTGATCAAGGGACAAAAAGCAGGAAGGCATGGCTAGAACAGGTGCCATGGCCATACATAGGAGATGAGGTCCAGAGGACCAAAAAGGGCCAGTGCTCATGCCTCAGAGAATGCAGTTCATCCTACATGAAGAGGATGCACAGGCAGAGATTTCACTGTCAGGGTTAGACAAGCAGCTTCCCAGGAAGAGCTGACCTAGCATACAGGGAACATCCCGTCTTGCCTCTTTCCTACCCATGCGACCCTGGGCAAGTGACTTAACCTCTCTGGACCTCCACCTCCTCCCATGTCCAGTGGTGATCATCACAGCTGCTTCACACACACGAGTAGTGATTAGACATCAGGCCCTGGCCCATCCCCTTGTCCCCACTAGAGACGCAGTGGATCCTGCTGCTGGGGATCCTGGGCCCCCAGCATGCTCTTGGAGCCAGGACTCAGACAATCAATTGCATCACAGATTGAGTATCCTTGTCCAACGTGTTAAGGGACAGGCCCAACCAAGCAGTGCCTCATTAGGAACTGCATACTTAAAACAACTCAGCTGCTTCCACTGATGGAAACTGACTTTAGAGGCTATGGCAGTCTTTGACTACCCCAAGGCAAGATTCTAGATCTGACTTTGAAAAGCACCCCCAAGTCATTCTGAGCACAGCTTCTTGAAATTTGAGTGTGCACCTGAGTGGTATGAGAGCTGGTTACAGAGCAGAGGTGACTGAGTGGGTCTGGGAAGGGAGGGGGCTTGAGATGCTCCATTTCTTACAAACTCCCGCAGCATGGTCACTCATCCAGGAGCCACTCTGAGCAGCAAGGACATAGAGACAAACAGCTTCCAGAGCACAGATGATAGTAGATCCACTACAATAACTTTACAAAGCAACAGCTTTCTGAATTCAATCAGTAATTTACTGAATTCAATCAATAACTAAACACTCCTAGAGTGCCCACTACATATGCAGTAGGGAAGTAGGATTTCAGTGGCAAGTGAGAGCCAGTAGTAGAGAACCAAGTGGGCCAGCAGGGTAACCAGGGTATCCAAAGTGTTGGCCCAAGAGGGTCAGGGAGGACCTCCTGGATGAAGTGGCACTGAGGCAGAGGGCTGGCCCCCAAGGTGAGCAGGCAGAGGGCACAGCACCGCCAGGGGCCAGGGCTGAGCAGCCTGCCAGAGGTGCCACTCTGAGGTGCTAGCCACCATTCAGACCAGGGCTGTCTGACCCCAAGTTTCGCTCTGGCAGTATCTTCTGTGCTGCTGAGTCAAGTCTTGCAAAAGAGAAGCTGCCAGCTGCCCTTCCCCAAGATATCAGAGCAGCTGGCCCCGGACTAGAAAGGTATCTGGGGCCTTGGTGTCATTTGACAGCACGGCAATTATGAAATCTGCCCCGCGCCAAGCACGTTGCCACACCAATGCCATCTAGGCGTTGCTTCAAATGTCCTTCTTTCCAGAGACTTGTGACTGGGAGGTGTGACCGCCCTCTGATCCCTGCTAATAATAGTCCTACCCTTTTGTTTTCTCAAACAACAATGAACTTTGAAACTTGGTGTTGGCAGCCAGACACATCAGCTGTTTACCCCTGGTGAAATTCACCAGAAAGTAAAAGTCCAGAGCCCTGGGAATTCCCAGGACAGAAATCCATCTGACACAAGCACAGCTCTGTGCCAGACAGTGCACACATCTTGGTTAATTTCAGGACAGGTGGCGAGGCAGGCCAGGCCTGAAACTCGTGCCACCATGTGAGGTTGGCCAGGCGTGTGTCACCATCAATCTGTTTCTTCATCCATTAAATGGGAGAGTGATTCCCCCCTTCCTTCCCTCACATGAGGAATCTCGTAAAGCTCCCAGCCCAGCAGCTGGCTGGAGGGCAGCCCTCATTAAATGAGGATGGAGAACCTCTTGTAGCACACTTGACAGTGAAGAACCCGGGAAAGGTGAAGTGATTTCTCCAGTTTCCAAAAGCAGGCAAAGGCCAACTCCGACCCGAAGTCAAGTCTACCTCTGAATCCCAGCATCATCTCCATTCTCTATGCTCTCCCTATGTTGGAGCTGTACCTTTGCCATTTGACTTTGCCCTCACAGCAGGCACAGGTATTTTCTTGTCCATACTGGGCTTGACCATTGACTTACAGGACTGGGGTGGAAATGACGGCCAGGCTGTTCTGGCTGGATACCTTGGCAGGCATGGTCTGCTTCCGCGCCTCTTCTCTCTGCTCACTTGCTCGTTACTGCAAGAAGAAGCTGCTTCCCTTTCAGCTTGCCCCTAAAATGGCATGACAGGAACAGATCGGCACCTGACCCAGTGCCCTATCTGCTGACAGCTGGGCCCAAGCTGCTCAGCCAATCCTCAAACCTTTGAGTGAAAAGAATAAATGTGTGTAGTGATGAACAACTCAGTTTGGGGGGATTT
The DNA here is from genome assembly GCF_053883595.1 of Heterocephalus glaber. Classification (NCBI taxonomy): domain Eukaryota; kingdom Metazoa; phylum Chordata; class Mammalia; order Rodentia; family Bathyergidae; genus Heterocephalus; species Heterocephalus glaber. The sequence continues at coordinate 10,096,502 of NW_028258299.1, forward strand.
GTTACCTCACAAACTATCCTGCAGCCCAGCACGAGAGCAGCATCTAACCAACACACTGCCATTATATAGCCAAGCCAGGCTTCTTAGGTACCTACTATGGACAGCAGGAAGCACTTTCTATTGGAAGTTGTCTCCACTCATGAGATGGTTTTATCATTCTTTAGATCCCCCTTGCTGAGCACAGTCTTGACAAAGTAGGAAATGACAAATCCTCGTTTGATACAAAAAAATCAATTAAATGGTGCACTTATTTACATTGTTAAAGGGAAAAGCATAGGTCCACAAAGGTGCCTACCATCCCAAGGGAGAAATCTCAGAACTAAGCCATGGTCTCAGACCAGGGTCCTTGGCTGGACACTGTCCTCCAGCCACATCACACAAGTTTGTGTTCAGGCATCTTTCTGCGTAGACAGGACTCAGACACCCGAGCCTAACTTCTCAAGCCGCCGCTTTCCAGCTCTGTAACCTCAGGCAAGTCACACCTTGATCTTCAGGTGACCTCCAAGATGCTTCCCTTGGTATAGGAGGCCCCTCCACCTATGCCCACCTGCAAGGCCTTCTTGACTTCCTATCCCACCAAACCTAAGGCTCACCTCCTTTATGGCCTACCTATACCCAGTGAAAGGATCAGGCCCCAAGAGGCTCCGGGATTTGCTCTGTGCACCTAGCTCTTCCTGTGGCCGACACTGAGCCACCTCCAGATAACGCCAAACCCTTCTGCAGCCTTGGGTGCCCAGCAACTACCACAATGCCTGGCACCTTGCAGGTGGTCAGTAAATACTTGCTGACTTTAAATAAGCTAAACAGAATTGCCCCATTATCAGTTTATAGGCTGTTTTTAAGAAGGGTCTCAGGCCAAATCAATAAAAATAAAATTTAAAATATACACATTGGGCCGGGGATTTAGCTCAGTGGTTTCGCCACCTGCTGCGCAAGTGCAAGGACCTGAGTTCGATCCCCAGTACCAAAAAAAAACACACACACACACACACACATTGAAAATCCATCCACCTAAACAAATGTGCATGCAAACAAACATGCCAAGTACCACTCCGTGAGGCTTTGCAGACTTTTCTCCCGTTTAAGGCCTGTAATTTCCCTCTTGGCCCACACTGGCTTTGGCCTGGACTGTGTTCCCAGCCTCCTGGCAGACAGGCTGCTTGGGTTTTGGTTTAGTTCTTTTTTGTTTTTCATCAAACCTGAAACCAGCCACAGTCCTTTCTGAAACCCTTGCTCAGCTGCAGCTGCCAAGTTTTGTGTCACCTGCTCACCCTCCTGAGCCGTGTGGATCCATGTATGTGCCCAGGGGTCAAGCGACACACAGGTCAATAGAGGATTTGGACTAGGAGATGAAGGGAGGCTCAGGAGGACCCAGCCTGGGGACTGGCTATGACCCAGGCTAGACCTCTGCTCCCCCAGAGCAGACCGCATACGAGCATATATGAGGCCTGCTGCTGCTAGCATCAGAGGCAGGGACAGCAGAGGAGAAACTGAGGCATGTGAAAACAAAAAAGTAAACTAGATCGTGCTACTGACAGAGGTGGAGCTCTGTGAATCTGACTCTGGAGCAGGCAGTGGCATTTGGTTTATGAGACAGAGCTCCAGGATCAGATGCAGGGTAGGTTCGAAGGCCGGCACTGCACATCACTCACGGTCCACTCGCCTTACTTCTCTGAGTCTCCATTTGTACAAATGTATCTGAACATGTACAGACGTTTTCCTTGCAATTAACTTCTAAACAATGGCGTAAAACAAATATTTACCTCACACTTACATTGTGCTGGGTATCGCAAATAATCCAGAGAGGATTTAAAGTATACAAGAAGACGTGCAGGGGTTAGCTGCAAATACGATACCATTTTATAGGAAGCGGCAGTGTGTGCAGGTTCGAGGCAACTGTGTGCATTTGTTCAGGCAAATACGAGAGGACATGAAAAGGTGCTCATCTGAGTCTTGGAAGGGCAGGTGGGCTTCAGGCTGTGTGGGTGCTGCACACCATGTGCAAAGACCCATGGGTAATAACGATGGGGCAGACTCTAAGGCAGCCTCCTTCCTCTGCCACAGCCTCAGGAACAGTTGACACCTGTCAAGTGTTCGAGGCTAGAGTCTTTTTTATTGGTGTATGTTTGTGATCCATCATGAGTACACTTATCATGGGGAATTGTCCATATACACATCTCATCTTGATCCTTTCTTCTTCCCCTTCTTCTCCCCTCCCTCTTCCTTACCACCATCCCCAAATTCCTCTCCCGTCTCCACAATCTGTCAGTTCCTTTTATTTTGCTCTTTATGTTCTGAGTTTCTCATATAAAAGAAATATGGTGATATTTAACCTTCTGTGTCTCATTTATTTCACGCAGCGTCATGGATGCAAGATGCATCCCTTTTCCCTACAAATGATTCAAAGTTATCCTTCTTTATGGCCATTGCTTTATATACCGGGTTTTATCTATCCATTCATCTGTTGATGAATCGCAATTGTTACAGTTTTGTCTGCTGTTCACCTCTTCCTGGTGGCTTGGCTTCTTCATCAGGGGCCTTGAGTGTGAACCCAGGCTCTGAGCCCCGTGCTGGGTCACAGCTCCTCTGCCATGGGGACAGGAATGCTCTTCCCTGGGCTGCAGTGGGCACTGGAGAAGGTGTTACATGGAAAGGGGCCCAACACACAGCACATGTTTGGCAGTTTCCTTTTTCCTCCTGGTTTCGCAAGCTCATTCTTCTGATCAGATTTTAGACTTTCTGATAGCAACTAATCTCATGCTCTATGATACGTTCTGGGCCACGTGCATTTTCCAGCCAGGCTAGCCCTGGGCCTGGTGGCTTAGGATCAAACCTCCCTGGAAGGGAACAGAAGGTCACTGAGGTCAATGGTGATAGTGATATCCCTGTGAGGGTTTTGTGCACACAAAGGAAAGGACAAATTTAATTCAGAATGGAGTGACTGGCGATTGGCAGAGGCTTCATGGCAGAGGTGCTTTAACCTAATGCAGGAACCTGTACTCTAGCTCCTCAGGATCTCCCTTGGGGCTGATTCTAACTAGAAATTGCTCTCCCCTAAAGAAATACAAAGGCTCTTCCTCTGCCTTGGGCCCCTTGCCTCTCGGCAGCTCCTGCCAGACAGCCAGAGCCTCCTGGAGCCAGACCAGGCAGGCCTTCTGGGACGAGAGTTCAGAAGTCACTAAGGTCACAGGCAGGCAGGGAGGAGAGAAGCGGGGCAACTGTGCAGGCCCTCTCTGCAAACAGCTGATCAGAATCACAGCCGCAACAAACAGCATGAGAAGGGTTTGGCTGCAAAGGATTTAACATGAGGGTTGTATTTAGAGGCAAGGAAAAGGTGAGAGAAATCAGCGAGAGGTTGAGTAGCCTGAAGTAGCAACAGGGAGAAGCCCAGGCCCTTCATGGCTGAAGAGGAAGTGCAGAACTGCTTTGTAGGAGGCTGAAAGGGAAGAAAAGCACCTCCATCTTTCTGTCCATCTATGGTTGCAGGCCTGCAGGTGGCTAAGAAGGAACTGGGGGCCGGGGCGGGGGAGATGGACAGAACCCTCGCCTCTCTTCTGCGCTCCTCTCCTCTGCTGGAGCAGCCCCTTTGGCCCTAGTTAGGAGCGATGAGAAGTGAGGGGATCAGGGAGCCCAGGGGATGCCAGGCTTAGGGATCAACATCCTAGGGCTCAGAGCAGGCCGAGAGGGCAGTAAAATGTGTTGGACGGGAAGGACCACAGAAAAGAATCACAATACAGCACCTGTCCAGCATCTCTCAGAGAAAACAGAACAGCCAAGCTGAGGGGCAAGCTCTCTGCAAGAAAGACAATGCCATTTAAGGGGAAGAGGGAGCCTAGTTGACAGGCAGCTTTCCCACCCAGGCTGGAGTATTTGCATAGCATCGGGGTCCTGTGTCTGGCACATCTGCCAGAGTGCTCTGCACAGCCACAGGCATCTCATTCTTTGGCCCCTGCACAGCTTCGTGGGGTGAAGGGGTTGCTCTCCAATCCCGGCCCTGGCCCATCTGCCTTCAGTGTCACCATGAGAGAGGCAGCTATGACTCAGCTTTAATCATAAAACTAATGAGAGTTATGACCTGGTGACAAGCAGGTAAGCAGCTTGCTGAGCACACTTGGAGGGAATGAAGAAGGAAGCCCAAGCCTGCTGGCTACAGAGGCAGGCCATCACCCCCTGTGCCAGACTGTCCTCAAAGCTGCCTGGAGCCCACGGACACCTCATGGAGGGAGCAGGAGTCCTGCCATGGCTTGTGCAATACCTCCTGGTCAAAGGGTCAAAGCTTGGCTGTCTGAGGGGTCTTGCAACACCAGCCCAGCACACTCAAGTTTCCAGCCATGCTAATCGCCATGGCATCCTGACCACATCCCACTTCTTCACGCCTGGGCCTTTGCACAGGCTGTCCCCTGTGCTGGGACATCGCCTTCCTGCTGATCTCCTCAAGGCTGGACTGGCTTCACCACGGTTCAGTACTGGTCGCTCCATACCCACCCTGACATCCTGAGTCCTGCACTCATGGGCCCTTACAGTGCTCACCACGAGTCTGGCCCTTGACCATCCCCCACCCCAAGCTGCAAGCCCTGGAGGGGCTGACACCCACCTGTCTTTCTTACTCCTGCACCCCTGGAGCCCAGCCCAGTGCCCGGCACCAATATGTAAAGAAGGTATCAGACGCTGGCGCAGACTCAGCTCTGCCCACGCTGTGGTCAGTCACTTAAACCCCAGCAAATGCTGCAAGATCAGGGGCTTCTCTCAGCATGGGCACAAAGGACACCCAGGCCCAGGAGAGACTCCCAGGGTCTGGCTCCGAGCTAGGTCCACATACACATGTGTGAGCTGATGACCAAAGAAGGTGTTCCAGGCCCTGGCCCTGAGTCCAGCCCCAAAGAAGCCACTGTGGGGCTTCTCACAGGGACTGGCTGATGACAAGGGGAGCCTGGCAGGGCCAGGGCCCCGCTGTGTGTGAAGAGACAAGCCCTGCCTTGGAAAGACTTGCGTGTGGGACTGTTGCTTGTTTCCTGGCTCTGGGGCCTTGGGTGAGGTGTCTAAGCGTCTAAGCCTCAGTTTTCTCTGTGGAATGGAATAGTAATAGGCCTGCCCTGCCGTGTGGGAGAATGAATGCCACGTGGGCAGTGCTCAGGGCAGGGCGTGGCTTGGGATGAGGATCAGCAGTGCCAGCGCTTCCTGGTCATGCTGTCCTGTCTGGCAGAGGGCAGTGGAATTGCTACCAAGTCGGGTAGCAGAGGAGACCAGAAAGAGGAAAGGGGGAGTTCTGAGCAGGATCTTGAAGACCAGCCTTCCAGAGGTGAGGGGAAAGGCAGGTGGTGTTCCTCCTGGGAGTGAGGGCTGTCAGCCAGTAGGCCAGGGGGCTGTGGGCAGGCAGGAGAGCCCAGGTGGGGCCCAGCATGGAGGGGCCTTGCATCAGGGGGCAGTGAGCAAATCCAGAAACCATGTCAGGCCCAGCTTCCTCTCTGGTGCAGTGTCCTGTCTTGCCGCCCCCAAGCCTGGTGGACTCGCCCATGGGATTCTGTGAATGCCTGCAGTGGGCATAGTCATCCAGGTGTGTGTGAAGGTGATGTATAAGGCCAGAGAGGAGGCTAAGTCTTCATGCCCCTGGAGGCCTCCTCCTGCCCCCACAAGGGCTGCCTGAGCCCACCCCTCCCCACATTGTCCCTCACAAGTGGAAAGGTTGGAATCAACCCCTCCCCTTTTATTTGTTACTGGGGATCAAACCCAGGGCCTTTGCACAGAGCTACATTCTCAGCCCTTTTTTATTTTGAGACAGGTTCCCTCTGAGTCACCAAGTTGCCCAGACTAGGCTTGAATTTATGATCCTCCTGCCTCAGCCTCCCAGAGTGCTGGGATTACAGGCATGTGCCACCTAACCCCACTCAAACTCTCTTGTTATAATGCTGTATTCTGTGCAGACACTCTGGGGCGGAGATGGCAGGGAAGAGGAGGAAGAGAATGGAAAAGCTCAGCATCAGATCCCAGCTGATCGGGCTGCCCTGTTCAGGGAAGGTCCAGGACTAGTAATTCTGTCTCCTTGCCCCTGGCCTTGCCCACTTTGGCAGGAAGTGCTTCAGGGGCCTGCACTGGGCATCTCAGAGCCCCAAGTCAGAGCCCAGGGCACACTGTTCACAGGGGGCTGGGCTTGGAGAGGGGCGAGACCCTGTGCAGCCCGCTCCCCCTGGGAAGTGCCGGGCCCCTCCTGTGTGCAACCTGACAATGCCCCTGCTATGCCAAACCACTTCTGCACACTGCCCTGTCCTGGAGTCCCCAAAGGAGCCAGGGACAGGACCAGCAGAAACTGCCTCGGGGCAGCTCTTACAGCCGCTCTGCGGGCTGCTGCCAGAATTCCCTTTTTAAAAAACGTATTGATGCATATTAATTGTACAGAATAGTGGGTGTCTTTGTGGCACTTTAATGCACCCATGTAGCATATTTTTGATCATACCTATTCCCCCATTACCCTTCCTTCCCCCCCTTCCTCTTTCCTGTCTTCCTCCTACTTCCATGTCTTATTTTACCCATATTTCTCAAATGAGAAGTGTTATTTGGCCATAAAGAAGAACAAAATCATGTCATGTGCAGGACAATGGGTGGAACCAGAGATCATCCCTGAAGAGAACTAAACCAGACTCAGAAAGGCAAGGATTGCATAGGAGTCCTTTTTAAAAAGCTAAAGCTGAGTGACTGTGTCCAGTGTCAAAGTGGGGACCCACGGGCAGGTGTCCCTGATGCCCTGTCAGCCTCCCACATTCCACTGTGGCCCCTGGAAGAGCAGTCCAGTGACTCAGCCACCTGGCGACTTGAAACTCTGCTGACTCCACTCACTTAGTACCATGCTGAGCCTACTGTGATCACTACACATGTGACCCTGTGCTGGCTGTGTGATCTCACGCACAGTGTGTGGCATCTCATGCTACAGAGCCCTCTTGACCCCGATTCTCCCTGCCCCATTGTCAGCCTCCTGTCTTATCCCTCTCCCCCCCCTTCTCTCTCTTTATAACTGTTGTTCACAAGAGTAGCATCATCTTCATGTTCTTCATCTTCCATCGTCAAGATAATAAACCCACAGCTTCCCCTACCAGGTGCAACGGTGTGCAGACACTCACTGTCTTGTAAGCACTGTTCTCCTAGCAGCGCTGTTGTTCCTTCCTCCCTCCTTTCCACCTCATGTGACAGCCGAGCTCAGAGGGGACCCCGTCCTCCAGGCAGGCCCTGCACACTATGCCTGCTGTCTACTTCCTGTCTCCCCTCTTTCCTCTCTAGAGGCCTTAGGGGTTGTTGACCTCTTAATCATCATGGTGCAAATAACACTCAGCAACATATTGGAGCAGAGAAGGAATCAGTGCCTCCTGCCAGGCCACCCAACTCCTCTATCCAAACCTGGTCCTTTCAGCACCCATCAAGGAGGGCCCGGCCCCAAGGAGCGAGAGTCCATGGGAGTCTCCTGTTGGTCCGAGTGCAGACCTCCAGTGGAGAGTGAGAGGGAGGCAGTGTCCTAGGAGCTCTGGGTCATCAGTGTCTGCTCTTTTGTTCTCTGCAACCACTCTGCACAGGAGATTCTGTTGGCCCACTAGCATAATGGATGGGAAGCAGGGCACCAAGGGGCGATGCCTGCCCGGATCTTGCAGCTGCTGAGCAGGGAGATGAAATGCCTGCTGGACCTGGGATCTGGGGCCTCCAGAGACCCATATGCTCAACTCCTCTGATGCACCGCCTCAGGTTTGTCAAGCTCTTCTTGTGTACCATGCACAATGGAGCTCTCTTCTCTCTATGATACTTATTCATTCCTAGCAAAACTGAGATGTCCTACTGGTCACCTTGCCTTAGAGATCAGGATGGGCCCCATGGACTAAGGCCTCAATTGAAAGAAGGAGCTTCCAGAGCAAAAGGCAAACATAGCTTGAACCATCATCCAAAGCTTAACTGAGGAAAAGGGAAGGAAGGAAGAACAAAGGATAAGAGCAAGGACAGAAAGATTTCCAAGAAGTGGAACAGAACATTTCATAGAGGAGGTGGGGCTGGAGGGGCACTGAAATTACAGATTCATCCTTCGTGCCTTCTAGCCTGGATCCCGCCTCGGCTCTCCCAGTGACCTGACATAAACCCCACACCAGCCAGCAGTGCGCTCTTCAGACGTCCCGACTGCTCCTCTCTCTCGCCAATCATATTTAACACGTGTTTATCAATAACACTCGTCTAGAATCATGCCCACATTCTGCCATCAGTCTATAGTGAAAGAGAGAGTGGTAGAGATTACCCTCTTATCTTGGATACAATCAAACATATATAGTTTAGCATAAAAGTACATATAAATAAAATTGCTACCTGCCCCACTAAGTCATGGAGCACCTGAGTTCTCTCACCTGGCCAGCTTCTCAGGAGAGGACGGTGAGTTCAGAGAGACCACACTCAGGCAGGAGTGGCCTGGTGGGGAGCCCCTGTCTGGAGACAGTTGGGGTGGTCGTAACGGTGCACATGGGAAGTGCACTGTGCTCTGGCATCTGGCGAATGGAGGCCAGAGAGGCTGCTAAACATCCAAAAATGTACGAAGACCTGAGCCCCAATGCACACAGTGCTCAGGTTGAAAGCCCCAGCCCAGTCCTTAAGCTTGGACTAGAATTAGATGCGTGCATGTTGCCTGGGGCCAGGCAACCTGAGTCTGCGTCAGCGCTACACTACCTGGCAATGTGTACAAGTTACTAGCCTCTGACCTCCAGGTTTCTGGCACTGAAAGGGTTAATAACACCACGGCAAGGGGGACAGTAGCATTAAACAGGAGCCCTATAGTGTGAGGGCTGAAGGGTCCCTCCATACCCAGCATCTCTGTAGCCACCCCAGAGTGCCTGGGAAGGGAAAGTCAAAGGCCATTAAGATACAGGGCCACTGAGGCATGCTAAATGCTGAGGATCTGCCTCCGTGGGTTGAGACAGTTCCAAAACCTTGGTCAGATTTCACAAAAATTATAAATGTGTCCAGGAAAAGCTTCCCTCCAAATACCCTGGGATGTTCTCCCAAGCTTGTGTCACTGTGGACCCTTCCGCAGACTGCAGTCTCTGTGGAGCCAGGGGCAGCGTCCTTTCCTGTGTGCTGGCTGTCCCACCCCTGGCTCTGCACTCTCCTGCATGCAGTGCACTCAGAAGTGTGTGCTGGTGCAACGTGTGGTCTGGGAAGTGAGCTGTGTGCAGCCTCTCATGCATTCTGCAGCTGAGGCCCAGGGGATGGAAGTGACTTGTTCACAGCCTCTGAGCTGGCAAGCAGCAGAACAAGGCCTGCAGCTGCCCTGATCTCTTCCTCCCTCCTTCCCATTATCTCCCCAAGAAGACTGGAGAGCATGGCCCTTGGGGGACTCCGCATCCTACCGGTGTCCTAAAGAGCAAACATGGAATGCCTTGGCAGTTCCCCGTGGGGAACCGTGAGCACAGTCGGGGGGTCACCCTTGCAGGCTTCGCCACAGCCCCACATGGATGCTCAGCACCAGCTTACCCTCCCTCCTGGTACTGACTCAGTGAAGACTGAAAATGCTTTGCAAATGAGCAGCAGTCTCAGAAGGAGAAACCAGTTAGGATGTCCAGCCCTGGCTCACAAAATGGGGTAGCCCCTCTTAGTCTGTCCACTCACCATCCACGGGCGGGTGGTCATCCACCAGGCTGTGACACATACTGTTCCTGGGATGCTGGATACCACTGTTAGTGTCATCATTGTGCCTCAGTACTATGTAAAATGACGCATCGCGAAGTCTCCCTCCATGGTGGTCATGACCATTTGAAGTGAATAGATGGAAAGAGCAGAGCCCGACACATAACTGGTGCCATGGAACTGCAGGTCTTATGCCACTGAGCTGGGCACTGGAGACACACCTCCCTGACTCGGAGGCCCCTCTACCGTGTGCTCTTCCAGTATGATGGGTGTGTTCCATGCCCAGCGGACACCTGCAGACCCCATGCCTGCTCATCTGCCCAAGACCCCAATGTTTGCCTCTAAGACTTGGTAATTTCTATCATTGTCACACACACACACACACACACACACACACACTCGCCCGTCCACGGAGCCCACATCCTCCTCCCTCTCTCACTCTGTTTCTTTGTTCCTCTTTACAGCCAAGCTCCTCCACACAGCCTCTCCTCCCTCTGTCCTTGGAGTTCCCTTGCTCAGGCTTTTGCCCACCACCCCACCTCCGAAACTGCTCTTGTTGAAGTGACAGTGACTCCTTACCTAAGTCCAATGGTCGAGTCTCAGTCTCGATGCTGAAGAACAAGGTGGCAGCATTTGACACCATGCTCTCTCCCTCCTCCGTGAAGCCCCTTCTGTCCTCGCTTTCAGGACAACAGTCCCTCGGTCCCCTCCTAACTCATCGACTGCTGCTCAGTCTCCTTGGCTGGCTCGTCCCAATGTTCCCAACCCTAGCCCTGAAGAACCCTCCTTCTGGTCCGCTCTCCTCTGGGTGCTCAAGGGGCTCCTGGCAGAGGAATCACTTACAGACCATGGATGCCTATGGCCGTGTCCACTTCGGCTCTCCTGCCTGCTCAGCACCTGGGTATGGCCCCCATCACACATCTCGATTTACTACACTGAAACAGTTCCCTGACTCCTGCTTCACCCAGCACTCCACATTCCTCTTCTTGCTGACTTTCCCTTCTCAGCGAGTGGTGGCTCAATCTTTCCATTTGCTGAGGTTCAGAATCTTGGAGTCATTCTTTGCTCCCACACTTTTCACACCCCTTTCCTATCTGTCAGCAAACACAATTGGTTCTCTTGTGGACACACTCAGCATTGACCACTTCCTGCCATCTCTGCCACCAAGTTGGATTTGCTTTACCCACACCTGGATTACTGCTACATCTGCACATCAGGGCCCTGCTTCTGGCTCGATCTCCCTTCACTATTCTCTACAGTCCCCAGGAAAAAATCCCTCTTAAACATGAATCAGATCAAGTCACTTCTTGTGTTCCAAAACCTTCCTCGGCTCCCATCACAATCAGAATCATAAAAGCTGAGGTCACCACAAGGGCCCCTCTGTTCCTGGGAGGTGGGACCCTCATTTCCACTTCCTGTCACACCTCTGCTCCAGACCACATGCCCAGAAAGGCCCTTCCTGGTTGTTCTTTAATGGCACACCTTGCCCCACAGGTTCTGCTTCACTCTGCTGCTTCTTTTCCCCATCTTCACCCAGATCCTGACACACTTGGCATTTTTCTCAGTCACACACACACACACACACACACACACACACACTGTGCCACAGGACTCACCGGAATTCGTGCTTACTGTCAATGGGTGGGTGGGATGGGTTTGCTTCCAGCAACCCGCTGCATAGTCAAGTAACAAGGGAATGGTTTTTTGTTGCCCTTGTCTAGCCATCATGAAGGAAACTGCCTCTTCCCCATGTGTGCCTCCCTGGGTGCCCAGCGGAGAGCCTTCGCCAGCCTCCCATGTGTGCACAAAGAAGTGAAGTGAAAAAGGAGCAAATGAAGGGTCCTGTGGTCACAGCAGTTGGTCTGGGCTGCACAAACCACTTCTTCCAGGAAGTGCTGTGCTTCACGTCCCTCTCAGCAATGATGGCCTTCTAAGTCACGCCACTATGTGGACCGAGGCCGCACAGGTGTGGCCTCTCACACTCACCATGGGCTCTGCCCTGCCCACATCCACTGTGCTTTCCCTTGATCAGCTAATCACTGCAGTCTACCAGGCTCTCCATTGCCAGCCTCAGCCACCACGTGCCCAGGGAGGAAACGGAGGGGCGCACTGGACTCTTCTGTGGTAAATGCTCCCTCCTTCTCTCCTCGATTTCCACAGGACTGTCCTTACTCCAGACTTCTCCTGAAAGAATGTCTACTCTCAGGCACAGCGTGGCCTGCTTTCTTCACCCCAACATGGCAGGCGGTGGGAGCAACACATGGAATTGCTCTTCTTATAGCTGCTATCTCCTCAGTAAGATGGGAAGCAAGGTCTTGAGCTGGAAGTGACCATGAGGAAGGAGTTGTTGGAGTTTTGAAGGAACTCCAAAGGGAGAAGTTTGAAATCATTAGGATTGGGGAGTGAACACAGAAGAAATAACACGGTGGCTTGCCAGGTGACAGTTAGTGTGCAACTGTCTTCTCAGGCTATGGTCACACACAGGTGTGGTGGCAGAGTAGGTGAAGGGTCATCTTTAATTAGGGCTGGGTTTGCCAGCACTGTAATGACTCAGATGAGAAATCCCATGCCATGGAGCAACAAGAGGAAAAGACATGAGTGCTAGACAGGGTGGCATGGAAGCCCAGTGGCCCTGAGGGCCTAACTTTGCTGGCAAGAGTCTGATGATAGATTTGACATCGGGACTGTCCCAGAACACCTCTTCCAGAAAGCGCCCTGCCCCACCTCTGGTGACGTGGGTTAGTCACTCTCTCCTGTGGTTCCCAGCACCGTGCTCACCTCTGCCCTATTTTAGTGCTTGATTTACTTGCGTATCTTCCTACCGAACAGTGAGCATATGGAGGAAGGACTAGGTCTTATATCGCTTGTATCAGACATAAGAAAGCCCACAAAGCAATAGGACACATTGCATTAATAGAACCCAGACCGGGTTCTGTGATCATCATAAGTCCTCGTATTTTTATAGCAATTTACAGGATCATTTTCACTTCTGTGGTCTTGTTTTAACCTTTCAACAGCCCTGCAAAATAGCAAATCATTCATTCGTTCACTCACTTATCTAAGACACTTGATGTGTTAGGAACTAATTTAGGCACTGGAATATAGGAAAAGAGAACAAAAACCGCTCACCTCTTGGAGCTTAGGTTTCTGCAGAAGGTACTGCTGTGCCTGTGTACAGACGGGCAGGCTGAGGTTAGCTCAGAGGGGCTAAGCCACATGGCCAAGGTCAAAGGCTTCTGGGTCAGAGAGTTCAAATTTGGGCACAGGGCTGGTTCGAGGAGCGTGTGTTTCCCCACAACAGCTACCTTGCAGATCATGGGCTCAACTATGAGGTATCTTTCTTTTTTCTTTTTTTCTCCTGACTTAACAACAAATAAAAGAGGAGTTGGCAGAGATCCACACCCTGGAACTACCTTGGAATTCCTCCCCTTGTCTGATGAATGTGTTTCACAAAGATGTGAGAAATACCTGCCAGGTCTCCTCTTGCTGAGCCAAGAAGACAGAAGCCACCCAGCGCTGTGAGCACAGCGTCTGCTTGTGTGCAAACCCACAGGCATTTTTAGCAACTTTGGGGAACATAAAGAAAGCTGTTGGTTTTGTTTGCACATATTTTTCGCCTCTGCAAAAAGCTCTGCACCAAGTGGCAGCCCAAGAGCTGCCTTTCATTTGATCTTAAGACTCGCAGCGTCTCTACAGTAATGAGGGCTCCAGGTGACCTCGCTTGGAATGTGGGTCTGGTCACAAAGGCCCCCCCTCCCAGGGTGGCGGTGGGGACTGAAGGTGAGCCTCCTGTGGGAGTGCCAGCCTGCAGGAAGAACTGTAGCCAGATGCGGGCAGCCCTGGAAGCAGGGGACTTCCTCAGGGCCTCTGTAGAGCCGCAGGTCAGTAGCCTAATCTGCTCACCCCTACAGCCTGAGCTTCCTCCTCAGCCGGGGTATTAGTGCATGTCCCAGAGGACCATGTGCATGTTAGCAACAGTGCGTGTGTGTGTGTGTGTGTGTGTGTGTGTGTGTGTGTGTGTGTGTGGTGTCTAACACAAAACCTGCATACAATGAGTGTCCAGTAAGTGGCACAAGATGTCATCACCATCACCACCACCACTGCTGTTAGGAATCAGCAATTCGAGGTTGTTGTTAGGACCCAGGATTATAGAGATTTAAGATACACCAAGCATTATGCCCCAGGTTACACTGTGCCCCCCATACCCAGAAGTATTCAGCGTGGCCAACTGCTTGAAAATTCAGAAGAACTGGGTAAGGCACAAGAGGAAGGGATTGAGCCTCCCCACCCAGTAGTTAGCTCAGGTTTGAGCAAGAACATGTAGTTCTTGTAGATTTCCTAGGTGACAGACCTTCACCTTCACCTGCTGGCTCCACATGCAGACTTACCAGGCCGGTATCATTATTATCTACATTGCATGAATTAGGAGACTGATAGTCATTGCATAACCTGACCAAGGTCAGACAGACAGCAGTGGTGGAGGACCAGAACCCACAACTGTCTGCCTTCTGAGCCCACTCACAACCTCTGCCTGGCACTACCAGGAAGGGCTCTGGTTTGAGGTTTCCTCTTCTTCTGACCTACTTGGGTCCCTGGCCCTCTGGTGTCTGATGCCACATACCAACAGGAAGAGCAAGGCTGCTCTCTCTAGAGACCTCTGTGTTGGACCTGCAAGGCCAGTGGTGGCATTTAGGGCTGTCTGTGTTTTCCTTTGCCCCATAATGGCAGGCACTGAAAGTCAAAAGGGAGGCAGACATTGCCGTTCATGATTATCCTTCCTAGCCAGGAACACCCCTCTGTGGTCAGATGTCACCTGCTGCTGCTAAGAGGAGCTGGGTGAGGGGCTCCCTGCCTTGTTACTGGGACTGAGGAGATGCTAGGTTCCACCTCTGCCTCTACTCTTCAGCTGCTTTCTCTAGGGTTTCACAACTGGTCTCCCAGCAGCCCAGCCCTAGGCACAGTCCCATAGCCCAGAGAGGGGAGAAGGCTGCCCACATTCACCCGCCATTTACCAAGCAGCCTGGGCTACCATATCTCATCCCTGGGGCCTCAATCTTTCTATAGTGCGATGTCAGACAATGATGGAGCTCAAATTCCAAGGGAGGCATTTATAAGCCAGTATCAGTTTTGATATCGAGCAGCTCAACAGTGCAGCAAGTACAAGCTCCATCTCTAAAGTGAGAGTGACTTGTGTGAACGTCAGCTCTGCTACCAGCGTGGTGACTGTGTGTGAGTTGCACACTGTCTGCAAGCCCGGGGTGGAGGAGCTGATCCCACAGTGAGGTGAGGACAGGAAGATACAACTCATGGAGAGCCCCCCGCCCGCCTCTCCACTAACTCAAGTGGGCACTGAAAGGGACACTGCATAATGTTTTATTCACTACTCATGCCAAAGCTCTACGGTGGGAGTCCACAACCAGGACACTCAGTCTCTCATGACTGATGAAACAAACACAGCCTTCACTGTCTGAGGAACTCAAGTCATTGGCCGAGACCAGAACCAACTGGGTCAGCCCAGTGTCCTCGGGGTGTCACATTGATTCCCACCACTGGCTTTTGCATGTGCTCTTCCCTCCACCTGGAATTTCTTCTTCCTTCCTCCTTTCTCACCCTGTACTGGGCACTGAGCACAGCATGGGCCCGTGCGAGGCTCACCCACACACCTCTCCCCCTGGGGACAAGGCAGTGCCACAGGCAGGGTGGGAGCTGCAGAGGCGCTGCCCACCAGCTGCCTGGCAGGAGCCTGCTCTCCTCCCCAGACTCCAACTCAGTTTGTGACCAGAATCATGGAAAGAATTAAGTTCACAAACTGGGGTACCACTGTTCAAGTTTGTGGAATTGATAAAGGGTTCAGATTGGGATCAGTGGATTTCTCCCTGCGAACAGTCCTACAGAAGGCATAAACACTTAGCTGCCTTGCCTCCTGGCTTTTAGTGTGTGCCTCAGCAAGGACGAGGAATTGGAATTATAAGCATTTTCTTTCTTTTCTTCCTCTTTTCTTTTTCTCTACTATTTTCTTCTCTTCTTTTTTATTTTATTTAGCAATGGAATCTTTTCATCACCTAACAAGTGCCAAATACGGAATGCAAAGAAAGTGTGCACATCCCTGAGATGGGCAGCGTTTGAGGTTTCCACCCTGCTCCCCACTGCCAGGGCCGAGTCGGCCTGCAGTTACCACATCTTGGATGCCCAAGCTCACCAGGACCAGGCACCACAACCAGTGATGGCTGTAAACATCCACAGAGTCTCAACACATGCCAGGACCACAGGCCCTTTACAGCGTCGTCTCCTTTGTTCTTCTACTCCCTTCCACCTCTTTCTCTGAGCCACAAATTCTTCCTTTTCAAATTATAAATAATCTCATATCGCTGATAGGTACCTTAAGTTCTTTGGGGGAACAAGTTAGAGTTATAAATAGATCCCAGTGGAAATGCAGTGTTTGTCCAATCCTCCCAACAAACCTGTGGGGCTGGTTTCAGTAATTCTGTTTCATAACTGAACTGAGAGGAAAGGTTGCCCAAGACCATTCCGGGAGATGGGTGAGGACAATCGTTGCTCCCACCCAGCAGGCTCTCGCCGTGCCCCAGTGCCATACGCACTAACGGGTGCACACTTACTCACTGGTCTAATCCCTGTAAAGGTCTGCAACCCGGATACTGTTGTCTCTGCTGCGTTACAGGTGAACTTGGGCAGGATCCCAGAGGCGAAGTCACCCACGCAGGGCCACGTGACCAACACACGCCCAATCACTCTGACGGAGTCAATGTGAGTGACAGGAGAGCCTACGTGTGGAGCCGCTGTGGCGCTCACACTGCTGCCTCCTGCCTCCGCATCCTACTGGCTTCCTTCCTGCCTAGCAAGTCCTCTCCCTCCCTCCTGGGTGGCCTGGGGCAATGCCGACCAGCCCGGGCCATCGGAGTGCTTAGCTGAGGCAGAAGCAGAAGCAGTGTCACCACCAGCAGCAAACCATTCTACCTGGGGCTAGTGCAGGCTTTCCCTACACTTTGGCCGTGACCTTGGGGAGTTACTCAACCTCTCTGATGTCTTCAGCCACAGAACGGGGGTAATAATACTGCCAATCTCAGAGGTCTTTAGGAAGGCATAGAGAACGCTTATAGCAGGATCTAGCAAAGAATAAGCGCTTGATACCTGTTAGCTCTGATGAGGTAGGTACTTGGGAAAGCCCAGGAATGAACAGCTGCTCTCTGGCCTATGGTGGCTGCCGAGTCCCTGTCTGAGGAGGGACTTTGCCTCGATGTGGCATTTTTGGACCACAGGGAGGCCAGAACTGGAGCAAGTCAGAGCCCTGAGAGAGGGCCACCTTCCAAAAGCTGGGTGCCACCCAGCAACAGCTCTGGAGCACCCGTGGAAACTCCAGGTCCAGAGAGATGAAGGAAGCAGAGAGCCTCTCACGTGTTCTTTTCATTGTGGCCAGATGCTCAGCACATCCTGTTTGTCGCTTTGGCCATCTGCAGCAGCAGCATTAAGTGCATCCACAGTGTTAGGAAGCCGTCCCCGCTATGCACACCCAAAGCCTTTCATCTTTCTAGCACAAACTCTTGCGCCCATTCCTTACGGACTTGCCTTTCTCTCCTCCCTCACACCCTGACAACCACAATTCTTCCTATCTCTAACTACATTTACAAAGTTTAGTGCAGCAAAATATGCATAATGTAAAACATGATTTTAGCAATTTTTACATCTGCTGTCCAGAGCAATAAGTCACTCCTTACTGCTCCCCAGGCTCTGGCGGCTGCCATTTTACTGTCTGTCTGCATGAATCTGGCTGCTTTGAGTGCCTGGGATAACTGGACCCGCGCAGTCTTTGTCCTTTCATGCCTGGGTTAATGTCTTCAAGTTGCTCCATGTCGTATTGTGTGTCCAAATGCCCTTGCTCTTTAAGGCCGAGTAATATTCCCTTTCGTGGTTATTCTACGTTTTGCTTATCCATTCCTCTGCTGCAGGATGCTCGGGTTGCCTCTACATTTTGGCTCCTCGCATGAGGCCACAGTTTTCACGTGTGTGCATCTGCTCACAGCCTGAGTCAGCAACAGGTGCGCTTAATTCCCACCACGTGAAAAGAGGACGACGTCTCCCACTGTGGGACTTAAATGAGGTGATTTGCGCGGAGGGCAGAGTTCCTCTCTGGGAGTACTGCAGTCATGAACCCCTGAGGCCTCGCTCAGGCTTGGAGCCCAGGAGTGTCCAGGCCAGGGAGCCTGGGATGGGGAGGTCCAGTCTGCATGGGCTCTCTCGCCAACAGCACTGTCCTCACCAACACCAACTGCCCACAGCTCCTCGGTTTCCTCCTCAGTCTGGTGGGCAGTGACATCCAAACCTAGGGCAGTGGGGGGCCGTGTCCTGTCTCCGGAGTCTGCAGAGCTGTGCTGGGAAAGAGCCAGTGCATGTGGCGCCCCACATGGTCTCGGTGCTGCAGGAGGAGCGGGGCAGCAGAAAGGAGGGGCAGTGCTAGTCAGAGCAGAGGGATCAGTGTGGACCAGAACCTAGGGGTGGAGGCTCCGTGTCCTGGGAGAAAGAGAAACAGGAGGAGCCTGGCTGTGGGGCATGTGGAAGGGTGGGGCTGGGCAGCAGGACGAGCCACCCCAGCTGGAGCCTCCGGGCCATGACTCAGCCTGATTGGACTCCAAACGCAGACAGTGTTTTAAGAATTACACGCATGCTTCACCAACATGGACGCACCCCCTTCTCCCTGAAAATAGGACCTGGCTGGAAAATAATCAGCCTTGGAAAGTAGAGATCAAAACTGCCAGCCCCCATCACCCTATCCCCATGCCCCTTGCCATCACTGTCTGTTCTCTTGCTCAGTGGCTACTCTGTAAGGCAGCTAAGGTAAGGACAGGCTGACTGGGGCTGACACTTTTGATCTCTAGTTTTCAAGGCTGATTATTTTCCAGCGAGGTCTTATTTTCAGGGAAACGGGGTAGTTCAAAAGGCAGAGGGTTGGTTACAGCACATTCCCCAGCCCTGTTCTCCTCTGTCCCCAATCTTACTACCCAAAGACAGACACTGTGTGACCTCCTTGCCAATATTGAACTCCTGAACAAGTTTTAAGCATCGCTTTCTTCATTTTCAGTTTGAGCTGTGCCCAGGAGACTGTCTGCTATGAAACAGAAACTTACTCTGTTCTTTCTCCCAGCCTGGGCACCTTCCCACTACTTTGCCACCAAGTTACAGTGTAATTTTTGGTTGGATTAGTGTTTATGGGACGGCGACCACATACATCACAGTGGAGCCATTTTGCATTATGATTAAACGTCGCTTTTGTATGATCTATTCTTTGTGCTGAAATTGATGTCACATTTTCTAAATGTGTTTGCTTCGTGTGCTAAGTTCACTCAGGTGTCTCCTCTGTGGGAACTGTCAGTTTCCCCTCAAGATCTTCAAGCACCTGGGCTAAGCCACCCATCCTTTCCCTCCTATGGAGCCCTCGGAGCACCAGCTCCCACCTGGATCCCATCCCCTGCCCTCTTCAGAGATGCCACAATCATTAGCTTGACCCCGTCACCACTCATCTGTGGATTTGATTCATGAACACCCAACGTGTGCTACTAGATCCTAGATAGACCCAATGCCAGAGGCCCAGTCAGGTTGGCAAAGGTGAGTGTTGGGCTAGAGGTGGGCTCTGGCCTTGGGGTTCAGAAGAGAAGCCCCTCACTCAGCCTCCAGGAGGGCAGGGAGTCACCGAAGGCTTCCTGTAGGAGATGGTGCGCAACAGGTCTGGACTTGTTAGGAGGAGCTTCCCAAGGGTTCTGGGAAGGGATTCCGGGTGGGAGGACATCGGGTGTGCAGTCACGGGAGTATGAGAACATGTGACTCATTCTGGGAATTACGAGTAATTAATTACTAATGCTCATGTGGGAGGGACCCAGGTGAGGGGCAGAGTCCCAGGAGCCAGGCTAAGGGTCTGAGGGCTGGGGGAGCCACAGGAGGGATTTAAGGAGGGGTGACAAGTCTGGGCCCACGGTTTTTAAAAGGTATGCTGGCCCAGTGTCAGGAGAGAGAGAGAGAAGGAGAGGAGAGGAGACCAGAGGAGACGAGAGGGAAAGGGAAGAAGGGAAAGAGGAAGGGAGGTCACTGAGGTCTAGCAGAAGACAAAGGCCAACATGAGCACTGAGGAGGTGTGGGGCTCAAGGAGCCTTAGAAATGGACTGGACTACTGGTAGACCCGCGGAGTGACAAGGTAGACTGGCATTCTCAGGTATCCAAGGAAAAGGGTGCTTCAATTCCACTGCAATTCCACACAGCCTCCTGGGAGAGCCAAAGCTACTGGGGCTAGAAGAAGGCCATTAGGCTCTTGGGGTACCAGGGGCTGGAAGTAAGGAGCGGACCGATGCCCACAGTCTGCGAGTCCAGGACCTAGGTCTGTAGAAACCGGAGGACAGAGGCAGGATGGCCAAGCCAGGCTGCTTGCTGAACCTCACTTTGCCCGGCTGTGGTGTGGGGCCCACAGCACCACTGCCTCCTGACGGATGTGAGGGCTCAGTGAGGTCCTGGCTGCAGAGCTTTCGATGCGGCTCCTGGAGCACTAGAAGCCCTCCCTCTGTGACTTCCTTCAGCTGGCTGTGGGACCGAAGGCACTGGGATTTGAGATGCCCTGGAGAGAGGAGGGGGCAGGGTTAGCTTCTGGGGCTTGTGACCTGGGAGACCTGGGCAGTTGCATGGGGCCTGGCTCAGAAAAGCCCGAGCGCGGTGGGGTTGCTCTGCTTCGCCATCTTGAAGTTCTTACTCATTTCCAAACAAGGGACCATGAAGTTTCATCTTGCACTGGGCCCTGCCAAGTAGGTAGTGAGGCTCTGAGTACACTACAACTTGACGGAGAAGGCAGGGGCACTTTTGAAGCCCAAAGGCCCTGGGTGTATGCCGACTGGCAACGCGAGACTCAGCCCTTCTGTTAGTCAGTTGGGCTCCTCTAGTGTCTCCGAATGTGGAACAGAGCAGAGAAGAAAGAGGAGGAGCCCACAGGGGACCCCAGAGGAGGGAACTGGGGCATTCATACCACACACATACACGCGCACAGACACACACATGCACGTACACACACACGGGGAGCCTGCAAATGTCACGCTGCTTCCACGCTGGAAGGGAAATGGTGAGGAAAGCCTGAGGATCCGGACCGAGCTGGGATTTTCACAGGCCGTCTGCACCTTACCACTGCGGACTCCTCACTCTACATAAGTAAATGCACACACTCCTACTTCCCAACTGCATTCATGGAAAGGCACATAATTCCCTTTCCTGCAGATGGACCCCAGGTGCTGGGCCAGCTGCCCTTAGGGCTGTCACTTGGACGTGGGTCCTGATAGGTCTCCCACTACCTCAGCAGCTATTATGTATAGTAGCTGCCCTCTTCCTATGGTGCCTTGCCCCCTCCCCTGTGTGACATCATGCCAAGATGGCTGCTTCCACCAAAGAATAAACCCTTCTTCCCAGCATGCCCCTGGTCCCACCTAGAGAGTAACCTAATACTCGCTCACCTCCTACCACCTAGTGACATCACCGGCTCCTCCATTCCCTAGTCACTACCTCACTCAACCCCGCCTCAGCCCCTACAAACCCTACCCCAGTCTCTATAAAAGACTCTCCCTGCCCCGGCCATATTGCTTTTGTCTCTCCTTTGTTCAGAGACAGCCCGGCAGATCTATTCCCTTAATAAAGGCTTGTTGTGGCCTGGTCTGGTCTTGGTTTTCGGCCCTTTTACCTGACAGGTCCCTCCCTCTGCAATGTTGCAGGCAGGACTCCTGGGGCATCCTGGCTTGGGGGCACAGTTCTGTTCTTCCTCACAGGGAGTGCTAGCCAGTCCTGCTCTGCCCCAAGACTACACTCCACTCTCCCAGGGAGGGAACTGACAGGCGTTTGGAGCCGGAAGCTGGGGATGATTGACAGTTGAAGGAGAGACTGCAAAAGTCTCGTGATTTGGGAGAAACCAAAGGTCTCATGTCTGCAGATGTCTGCAGCCTCACCCTGGTGCCACCTAAACTTCAATCCCCGGGACTAGGTTACTGCCTACCCCACCCATGGAGCAGGTGGGGAGGCTGAGTCAGTGGCAGCTGCTGAGGATGCTGTCTAGAGAGAAGAAACATCACTGTCTGTCTAGGCTTCCAGGAAAGGCCACCTGGAGGTGGGAGAAGCTGCGTGTCAACTTCTCATGTGGCCAGGGGAGTGCATGGATGGGGTTCCCCAAGGGAAGCCCTGCTTCCCCTGAGGCTTCCCTCTGTGGTCCTCTCTGATCTCCTCTCACTTCCCTCTATAAACCCAAGGATGTCACAGCATGGCCTGACCAGGAGCCTCAGCCCAGTCCTCCTACTTGCCCTACTTGCTGCCTGTACCTGGGTAGGAGGTGGAAGGGAGGCTACTTGGAAAAGAAAAATAGTCTGGCTTGGCTGACTCTTCAAGTCTCATCCTTAAGACACCAGGTCCCAGACCCCTTCCCACCGAGAATGAGTAAGTCAATGAGTGAATGAATGTTCAACCTTTGCTGGTCTGTCACTCTTCTTTCTGGCCCCATGGCAGGAGATAGAATCCAACTGCTTCTAAAATAAGAAGGAAAATAGATCACAAAGGAAATCTGCAGATAAGTTTGGACAAAAATTATTGAGAAAGTTCCCACTGATTGCTTCCATTTTCTCTGTGAAAAGAGAGGACCGTCTGGTGGGGTAGAGGGTGGCCGTTGATCAGATGGGATTTGTGGACATGTTAGTCCCTAGCTCCTGTGATGTTTCTGGTGGTGAGTGTCACAGCTAATGCTTCTGGAGCAGTTACTGCAGTCCAGGCACTGAGCTCTTGCTCCACTCACACGACCTCCTTGGTCTCCACACCCGCCTATGGCCGAGTACCTCAGTCAGGATGAGTGAGGCCACACTGCAGAGACAGATAACCCTCAGTGACATCCAGACACCTTGGCTTATTTCTTTGTCATGTTTCATGTCCACCCACCAGCAAGGCAGGGGGAAGAGGTACGGTGATTTGCAAGTCCAAGAATAAAAGCAGATCTGAAAGACTGAGAAGGAAAGAAGGGAGGGGTCCAGAGCCTACAGTAGAATTCAGGCTTAGAGAAAACTGTGTAAAGACAGTGGGAGGGAAAGAGAATGGGACTGTGCTGTGTGAGACCGCAGGGGTGGAGAAGCAGCGGCCTCGATAGCAGCCAGGTGTGGCTCTGAGTGTGGTGGCAGCGGTGAGAGCAAAGGTCCTAGAGCTGAGGAGGTCAAAGGGACACAGCTGGAGCCATGCTGCCTGTAGGGGAGAGAACAAGCCCCCGGATATGAACCCTGCACCTGCCCAGGGTGCTCAGGAGATGAGCTTAGAAAGGGTGCTCTCGGGGCCAAGTGTGAGAATGTAAATGAGACCTCACAGTCCTGCACAGTGGAGAGCTGGAGAAGTGTGAGATGCACAACAGCCACCTGAAGTCTCAGATGACAGCAACCAGGAAGACTAGAGACTCAAGCGGCCAAGGGCTGAGGTCTTTTACACCTTCCGTGGTTCACAGTGCAAGAGACAAGGTGTGCAAGGCACTGCCCAAAATGCCTACAGACGCAGCTACTTCAGCTCTACAAAGATGGCTGCCCAGTGGGCGCCTATCATTTTTCTTATCATCTTACAGATGAAGAAAAAGAAGCCCAAGGGAGCTACGTGATGTGGCCCAGGTCGTATCCTTCATATGTACGTCACAGCTGGGACTTGAACTCAGTGAGCCGGGTTGAGAGCTCACACTCTACAAGCTATGCCAGTGATTTTCCACTGGGAGTGAGCCTCAGAATTGCCTGGGTCGGGTGGGTGAGGGCTTGTTAAGCCAGAAGGCTAGGTCTCTCCCTGGAGTTTCTTATCCAGCTGTTCTGGAGAGGAGCCCAGAATTTCCTTTTCTGGGCAGTTTCTTGGTGATCCAAGACTACCTTTTGAGAGCTTCATGAACAGGCTGTGTGTGTGTGTGTCTGTGTGTGTGTGTGTGTGTGACAGGAAGGTGGAGGATTAGTAATACTAAGGGACAAAATAGAAGCTCAGTCTCTTCTTGGCCCTCAGGAACTAATAATCTGTGATATACAAAAATGGACCATCTTCAAGGCGAGAACAGCAGGACAAGTTCCACTTAGGATCGGTGACGGAGACATGCAGAGTGATGAGGTTTAAATAGAGGCTACTTGGCACAAGTCAGGGGTCCTGGAGGACACAGCAGGCAGAGAGAGATGGTACAGTGGGCAGGGAGGCGCAAGAGGGCTCCGCGTAGGGCTCTGGTCAGGAAGGCAGGGTGAGTCCAAGGCAGCTGTGGAGAGCAGAGCAGGCAGGCAGTGCCCTGAGGCCTCCCGGAGGTCGGCACTCTCCAGTCCCCTTCCAAAGTCTTCCTGCATAGGCCGTGACAAAAAGGAACTGGGACCCAAGGAGAATTTAGAGCCTGTGGCTTCTCAGGAAAAGAGAAGAGAGTGAAGGGGTGAACCTCTGCAGAGCCCAAGTTTAAAAGCTGAAGTTCACATGTAACCACAGCGACCAACCTTTCAGCTTTTGAAGAAAACTTACTGTTCCCCTCCACAGCCTTTTCCAGGGTGCACGACCCACCTCATTCCAGCGCCCTCTCTCCTGCACTTTGTGGCCCAGCTTCATTAAGAGCTCTGCCAGTGGATTAGTCCCAATCACCTCTCTAATTGGGTACCAGCTGTGTTTTCTCTCGACAAGGACTCCTTTATGGGACTTCTAAAGTGCACAACATGAAAAAACACAACAGTTTCAGGATTGTATGATCGTAAACCCAGGAATGCTTCTTTTCCACCCAAATAAAGAGTGCATCTCTCACTAGGACCCAGAAAATATTTTTGAAAAGCCAGGAGGAGGGAGGGTTTGAACAACGGAATCTCCATTTGTTTAGGCTCTGAATAAGAACGTTGATTGTGGTTTTGGAGAAATGTGAGACTTGAGACATTAAGCCATGAATGGCCCCATTTAGGATCAGTCACCACTGATTACAGGATGACTCTTGATCGCTAATATTCGCTGAGCCCTTCAGAAGGTCCCTACCTTACACCAAGCACTTGACATGGATTATATAGTGTAAACAAGGCAAAGTCCTATGGGATACATATAAATGTTCTCCCGGTTTTCATGTCAGGAAACTGAGGCCCCGAAAAGTGACATAACTTAGGTTCAAAGTCTAGCTGTTCACCCACCGTTAAGTACCTGAAATGGAACTGAAACCTAGATTTGTCTCATACCAGAATTCCTTCCTGTTTCTCTCCAACTGAACCAGGCAGTCAATTTGTGGTGCTAAAGTGCTCCATTTGCAACGACTGCAGTATCCCCGATGACTCCTCATATTTGTACAGTGCTTCAGAGTCACGAAGGTCTTTTGTGACTGCTGCCTCAGGTGACTGGCAGCCCCGTGAGGTCAGCAAAGCAGTGGCCACCATCTCCTATCACCCAGGAGGGACCCGAGGCACTAAAGTTTGCAATGTTTATCCAGGTGCATGCCAGCAGTAAAGAGCGGAGTCCGATCTCTCTGACTCCTGCTCCAGAGCCAGTGTGTGCTCCTGCCCTCCCTACCGCCCAATACAGAGCTTTCAGAGACAGGTGTGTGTGTACATTCTGTCCTTCCATTCATTCAGACTGTCACGTTGCACTTCTGTTTCCCTATCTTTATTATTCGTGTGTTTACTCGTGGCCGTGTGTGCCCTGTGCTTCGGATGCAAACTTCATGTGAGCAAGACCTTGTCCTTTTTGTTTCAATCTGAGGATTGAAGCTAGGGACCTCATACTGAGCTCTCTCCTTAAATCCCACCCCTTTTTTGTGACAGGGTCTTTTTGCTAAGTGGCTAATTTACCCAGGCTGATCTCAAACTTGAAATCTTCCTGCTTTGGCCTTCTAGAATGCTGGGATTACAGGTATGTGCCACCCTGTCCATTTCACCTTGACTTCCTATTTTCAGGCCTCAGATAGTGCCTACAATTTAGGAGGTTCTTCATTAACACTATCATCCACTCATTCAAATACATACTGATTTATTAGCTCGATAAACATGGACTGGCCATCTCCTGTATGCCAGGCACAGAGGTCTGTGGGAGACGGCAGTGCACCAGGTGGATGTGGTTTCTATCTCTATAGAGCTTTATCAGATGGAGGGCGTGGGGGGACTTATAAGCCAGTAAATAAGATCATTGCTGATGGGATTCCTTGCATTGGGACTTAACTGAGTGGTGATGTGACAGAAAGCTCCTGTCCTGGAGGTGTTCACGTACTAGCAGGGCCAACCTCACAGCCAGCAGGGCCAGGGGGCTTTGCAAAACACAGGCAGGGCGGGCAGAGCAGGTGGGCAGGGGTGGGGGGCATCCGAGGAGGCAGCTCCAGAGGGGACTCACCTTGGAGAGGCAGGGAGGAGCATCGGCAGGTGGCAGGTGGCCCAAGTGTTGGGGTAGGGAGAGAAAGGAGAAAAAAGGAGGAGAGATGAGCATGACCCGTGTCCAAAAGGGCCGTGTCGGGATGCATCACTGTCCACATCAACTTGACCAAGCGACAGTGCCGGGATATCCAGTCTGACACAGAGCTGGGCGGTGCTGGGAAGGTGTCGCTAGATACACAGGGCATCTTCCCTCTGCTGACGTAAGCGAAGAAGTTTCCTCCACAATTTGGGTGGGCCTCACCCAGTGGGTCGAAAGGCCCTAAGAGCAAGACAAGCTTTGCTGGGGGAGGAGCCCTGCCCGTGGGGTGCAGCCTGTCCCGCAGATCTCAGATGGTCCCGCCAGATCCCACAGTGGCAGAAGCGATCCCTCAAAATAAATCGCTTGATAGGTAGTAGGAGGGTACGCAGCTAAGAACATAAACAGACTCCTTATATGGGACCAGTTCTGCGCCTCTGGCAGACCCTGACTGACTGACTGACTGACTGACATGCTGTCCACCTCGCTCACCTGCTCAGACCCTGCCTTTAACATGAAGGACAGTGTCATGGAGGATTTGAGCCAAGGAATAGCAAGGCTAGATTTGCCTCATTAAAGACTGGCTCTGCTGCAGGGTGAAGTGGATTGCAGGGGGTGAGAGATATTGGATGATATTGGAAGCAGCTCCCTAAAGAAGTCTTGACAGTCGGAATGGACTACCAAGAGGGGAACCCAGGGCGACATTATGAAAGCAGAATTGATAAGGTGTGGTGCCTAGTTACAGGGGGAGGGTGAAGGAGGACTGCGATGAACCCGGGAATGTGGACATCATGGCGCTGGACCTTGAATGCCGCAAAAGCAGGGCTCTGCACTTCCCTGTTGCTCCCACTGCACCTGCCTTGTGCTCCTGGCACAGCTACTGAGTGGCTGGTGGTGCTTAGATCACATCTGGAGAGCTGCTGAGGACAAGGATCGTCAGTGACGTGGGAGGTTTGCTGCGTTTGGGAGAGCTGTCACCCCACCAAGGGCAGCCAGGGGCCCAGAGTGGAGGGAGAGCACCGTGCAGGACAGAGCTCTGGGCAGAGGTGAGCAGTGACAGGTAGACTGGGACAGCCGAGGAGTGTCGGAACTGGAAGCCAAAGGTGCAGTCACCCTGAGAGTGTGAGGTGAGGAGAGAGGAGCTCAGGCCCTGAACCTTGGAGAGAATGTAAGGAGGAAGGACCCCCAGTAGAGATAGAGAAGGGGCCAGAGGGAGGAGGCGGGAGGAGCATGCGCAGGGAGCCTGCAAGGGCCACGGGCTCCCACATAGGGATTTGCAGCCCTGACCTGCGGAGCCAGGAAGGAGAGACAGCATCTCTCTCCCAGTCTTCCCTCCAGATAGAGAGCTGTGGTTCATTCCCAGCCCGTTCCAAAGGGTCCAACACCAAGGCGCAGAGAGATGAAGCGAGCTCAAAGTCATCGCACAGCAAAAGAAGCTGCCCCTGAAGACAACAGCTGTTCAGCCCACGCATTACCTTTTATGACTATGCAGACCCAGACTGCAAGCAGGGCTGTACCCTGAGAGGTTGGGAGCTGTCCAGGCGGATCACAGCCGACTGCAACGTGCGTGCGTGCAAAGCGAGAGCCTCCAGGGCGTGTGGGAACATTTTCTCAAGAGGAGCCACCTTCCTCCCAAACAGCTTGTTCCGCTGAGTTGACAGGAGAGAGGAATGGGGACTCCTTGGTCCTGGGCCTCCTGCCAGAGCACGGAGCAGAGACGCCGGGAGGTTGCTTTGGCTGCAGCCTCCCCGGGCCCATGGGCCATGCCAGCGCCTCCGTCTTCCCTCGCTAGATAACACTTGGGAACTTTGCATGGGCAGGCTCTGTGTTCCACACAGCACTGCACCAGGCATATGTGCCTATTGTCTTTATTTAAGGATGAAGACACCCAAGCCAGGGAAGCAAAGTCACTTGCCAGAACGTCACAGCTGGTTCTGGAGCAGGGAGGACTGGAATGCTTAACTCTTGGATCCAGGGGTGGACAGCCACTTAGCCCTGGAGGTAGGCTCAAATAATCCAGGGGACTGGGAATGAGGGAAGTCAGGCTTCTCTTTCTGGCTCCAGGAGCTTAGGTTTTGAATCACCTACCTGAGACTCAGTTTCCCCATCTGTAAAACGAGAGTGATGTTGTCTACTTCATGGGATGAAGGAAACAATTTTTAAAGTATCTCGCAGAGCACCTGCAGCCAAGGATTGGTGTCCCAGGAGTGAACTCTCCCCCTTTTCTTCCTGTTGGTAGAGATGTGTCCTGAGTCCTAGCTTGGCACATTAGGCCAAAAGCACTGAACTCTGAATCATACCAACTGGGAGGCTAATGTGCTTCAGATGCTTATGAGTTATTGATTTCAAACAAGCCATTGCCCCTTCCCAGAGCCCGGATCCATCAACTCTAAAATACAGAAGACCATTTGAGTCTCCAATGGCATTTGGGCAATGGTGATCCCTTCCCCTCCTAAGCAGATTTCACGAATTGCCCATGGCCTCTGTTCCACCAAGCCAGGACAACAGCTAAGAACCCTGAGACCCCTCTCCACAGACTTCCTTTGTTTGGCTGTGATTTCTCAGCCAGTCAGCAATTGTGCTGTGGGATAACTCACCAGCCTCAAGAATGTACTTGCTGAGAAACAAAGCCTCTGGTAAAGATAACAAACTAATCCTGGCATACATTTGCATTACCAAGGGCAAATTCTTACAGGGAGAGGTTTTTTTTTTTTTTGGTACCATGGTTCGAACTCAGGACATTGCTCTTGTGAGGCAGGTGGGGCGCCACTGAGCTAAATCCCCGGCCTTATAGGGAGAGTTCCTCTGGGTGCTTCTTTTGTTTTTCTCCCAGAAAGTACAGGTAAGTTTGTTGTGGTGGTTTTGCATTTGGGGTTTTGTTCTGTCTTAAATCAGGTAGAGTAAGGATGAAAAAGCATAAGACAGAGGGCTGATCTCACATCCAGCAGACAATGGGAAGGGGACAGCTAGTGTGAGGAACTTACCTTGAACCCCAATATTAAGACAAGAATACTGTTCTGGGAGATGGCTCCCAGCTAAGGGACTTGTCTATGCTCACAGCCAGTAAATGGCCAAACTGAAATTCGAATCCAAGGAGGTTCATCTCCAGAGCTGACAGCTATGGCATGAATGTGACATCCATTTCTTTAATCCAGAGATGATTTCTGAATGCCTGCTCTGCCCTGGGCCCCCTTCTCAGTGCTGTGAAGGCAGTAGTAATCAGAAATGTCCAAACGACCTCTTCACACAGCTTTACAGACGACTGCGCCCCTGCTGTGTGCCCGGTGCCAACTCCCCAGCCCTGGAGGCAGTGAGATCCAATGTCAGTGGATCTTACTGACACTGACAGGGGCATATGTCTGGGCCTCCGCTCCATGGCTGCTTAGGTGACAAAAGCCCTTCGGTCACCTTGATTCTTTGAGTCCTTAAAGGAAACATGGAGATAATAATAGCTACTTCCAATGGTCCCTGTGAAGTCTAAGCAAAATAACGTTTATGAAGCGTGTAATACAGTCAATTT
The DNA here is from genome assembly GCF_053883595.1 of Heterocephalus glaber. Classification (NCBI taxonomy): domain Eukaryota; kingdom Metazoa; phylum Chordata; class Mammalia; order Rodentia; family Bathyergidae; genus Heterocephalus; species Heterocephalus glaber. Next base: position 10,126,077 of record NW_028258299.1, read on the forward strand.
TGGACACTCAAAACTGGTAGTTAGTATTATTAATTCTGTATTCTCTAGTAATTCTATGAAGTCAGCACTCTTTAGTTCTTTAGCCCGGAAGGAAATGGAGCCTTAGAGGTTAGATAACTTGCCCAAGGTCACACAGCTGACCAGGGGCAGAGCTCACACTCGAGTCCAGGACCACTCAGCTCTGTTCCTCAGGCATAGCTCTGTGGCCACGTTTCCCAAACTCACAACTGGACGAGCCGGAGGGCTGCAGAAAATCGTGCTCCCCTTGAGTGTCTTATGCAACAAACCATATGGACCCGCAAGCTCTTACATAACGGGCCCAGCACGAACAAGAGGAAGTTTAACAACAACACAAAAAACAGATCACATTCACAACAGACCACCATATGTTCCCCACTCCCTGACAGCAGCAGCCGTCCCCACTCCTACTCCTGCGCCCACAGACATCTCCATGAAAACAGTTTTATTCCCAAGTGACTCAAATGATTGAGGCCTTTAAAAAAAAGAAAGACTAGCAAAGAATCTGTGCTGCCTCCAAAGAAATTTGTAGTCTTATTAATTCCTCCAGAGAACCCAGAAACCTTCAGCTTCCTTTCCCTTCCTTCTTTGCTTGGAAACTGAAGGTCCTCAAGGATCCGAAGCTCGCTTTCCGGTGATGGGACCTGTGACGATCTCTGGTTTCCGGTTTCCACCCCTATAAGCCAAATGGCCCTGGTTGTCTGGGTCCCTCCACTGCGCATCATCTCATACTCCTTCATGCCTTGGTGAGCTTATGCTCCACTCAAGGGCCTCAAGTTTGCCACAGGGTTTCTGGAAGAGCCACTTCCGGAACTGAGCCCAATTCTGGAAGACTGGTTTGAGCTGTGAGCATCAGGGGAAGGGTTCCTGTGGGAGGCTCCAGGGCTGGCCCCATGTTCCCACTCCACAGCCTCCTTCCCGTCCTCGCCCACAGGCCCTTGCTCTGAAGCCAGTGCAATCCTGCTGGCCTATAGATCTGACCCTGTAGCTCCTCTGCACAGTGTGCCAACATGGCTTTGGGCAGGTGGAGCAGACTCCGTTCTCCCCAAGGCCCAGCGCTCCTGCACACTCTCCCTCTGCCTGCCCCTCTTCCTCTGAGCTCAGCCACATGGCCTCCTCTCCACACCTCCAACTCTGTGCTTGATCTGCCCTCTGCTCAGCACACTCATCTCCCTCCACCCACTCCCCTTCCTCTCAATCTCAGCTTAGCTGTCACTTTCCCAAAGGAGCTTCCAGTCTTCCTGGATCTCAACCCTAGTGGGCTTGGTAGATGTCTCGTAAAACCTCATATTTCTCCTTCCAAATCCCTGATCTTGATTGGTCATGAGTCTCGGGAGCACCATAGATCTGTGGTTGCCTGGGTTTGTGTATTGTCTCTTCCCTTGCTTGGTTGATGAGCTCTATGACAGCAAGACCAAGAGCTAGCACAGAGTAGAAGCTTCATAGTGTTGGGTAAATAGAGAAATAACAGGTCAAGGGAGCAAAAGGAAGACAGAGCTTGGCACAGCACCTTGCCACCTCCAGCTGGGCAGCAGAATCATGACTTAGATGCCCAGCAGCACCAATGCCAGTGGCAGAGGGATTTGGGCACTTAAGAGCAGCAGCCCTCATGCTGTGACAATTAATCACCAAGACCCAAGACCCTACTCAGCTAGAAAGGACACCATACCAAGGAGAAATATAGACTTCCACAGCAACTTCTAAAGCCCAGGGTTGGCTGCCCAAGGAGCCCACACATAACAAGCTGTGGGTGCAACTCAAGGTCCTTGTCCTACGACCTGGCTCTGAGTTAAGCCAGAGGGTATTTCTCTGTTCTCTAGCTGTCTCCTTTGCTGGATTCCCTAGGCCAGACACAAAGGATTGCAGAGGCCTGAGAAGAGCAGCCTCTTCACCAAAGTATACTCCATCCCACATGCAAGGATGAAGCAATAGCTTTGTGCTGGGGCAGGAGAGAAAGTAAATGAGAGAGAGAGCTCCTCCATTTCAGAAAGTCTCCCAAGAGTTGAGCAGAGGTAAAGATAAAGACAAATAACTGATCAGCAAAGGAGAAAATACCATGGAACTATGGTGGGAGGTGGCTTAAGATTAGGGCAGAAAGATAAGGACAACAATGTTTCTAGGCAGCAGGCTATCACAGGCCTTGTGAAAGATGCAGGGGTGGGAGGGCATGGCTGGTGTGCAGACAGGAGCCCCATGCCCTGGCTAGAGAACAGGCAGAAGAACGCCTTACTTCATGCTTTGTGGCTCTCTGTGCAGAGGACATCATTCTGGAGAGGCTCTGGAGATGCAGGTACAACCACAGGCCCCAGGGAGGCTCCTCCCCAGGCAGGCAAAGATGGTGCCTTTAGACAGAAGAAAGTCCACAAGTTAGAAAACATAAATCATGTTTCGTATGTTGGCCTGCTTCCCTTCCTCACTTATCCAAGTCTCCACTTACTTGCCTTGGAGAACACTCAGTCTAAAACAGCAGTCCATTAGTTCTCTGTCCCTCACCCAGCTTTATTCTCCCATGTAGCCACAGCCCACCCTATGTGTACATGTTCATCTCTACATCGCTCGTTTATTGTTGCATCTTTCATAAGGCTGAGACAGTGGTCAATATTGTCTTGCCATTTATCAACAGTCATGGCATTTCGGTATTTACTGGAAGGAAGAATGAACGGACAGATGGATAGATGAATGGGTGGACAGATGTATGGATGGAAGGAAAGATGGATGGATGGATGGATGGATGAATGGATGGATGATAAATTATTGTGCATTAGGAGAGCCACTGGGGCCCCAGCACTGAGCCTCGAGGTACATGTTCATGCCCCATGGCAGTATGGTTTGGATCACTTCTCTGACCCCCAGTTTCCTCATTTGGGCACTGGAGTTTACACATAACACTTATCCTGCTTACCAACTACCTGTGTTGTGATCCTCAAAGAAGAAAATGTAGGGATGGTGTAGGTAAGCAAATATAGTTCAAATATAACCAATACTAGTCATTATATTTCAGAAAAAAAGGATAGGGGCTAGTGACATGTTTGGAAAGGGGAGATGTAAGTTACCTAAATTCCTCTTCCACCCTCCACCTGTTTTTGGTGGGACCCTAAGGACGGGGCTTAGCAGCTCAGCTGTAGAATGGGGAGAAGACCTCTCTCAACTAAGGAGGGTCCTGGACCAAAGCACCTGCAACACTTTCCTGTATTGAAAGCTAAGAATGAAATACTTTCTAGGCCCTTTGCCACACTGTACCATAGAAGCTCCCAGCTGGTATCTTGTGAGGAGGGCAAAGTGGGATTTGTAATATCTGCTCCCTGCAGAGAAAATGAATCTATGAGAGCTTCCACGGCTTTCAACCCTGGATGTAGGAAGAATGAGGACTTTACTAATGAGTTCTGGTGCCACCCTATGGCCCACCCACCAGACTTGACTGCCCTGCTCAAGCTGCTTAAGCCATACTGTGACTACCAGTATCTCCATCCATCTGTCCCACATCCACCCAGTGCCTCTCTTCCTGCTCCCCAAAAGTGCATATAGTTAATTCTGGGATCAGCCTCTTGTGTGGCCCTTCTTGTTCCTTTATGCATGCAAAAGCCCTGGTTCTTACTTCTTAAGTGGTGCTCTTCCTCATATGAATATGTAGCACAATAGAATACGCTCCACCCATACGTTTTTCATTTATCAATATAACTTGGAATTTTTCCATGTCTGCACTTGAGTCTTTGCAATCTTTTCTACAACTACATAATACTCTGCTCTACAAACACATCACAACAAACTCATCCAGACTCCTTGTGCTGAACATTCCACTTGATTATGCTGCTGTGAAACCTTTTACAAGGCTTTTTCACACATTACTGGTGAGATGACTCAGGAATATGATTGCTGACATTTGTAATTTTGATAAATATTCCAAATTACCTTACCCTACAGTGATTGTATCATTCTCCCAGGATTTTGTAATAAAATACCAAGGACTAGATGGCGTCAACAACAGAAATTTATATTCTCACCTCTAGGCTCTGTTTTGGTAAAATTTTCTGAAAATGTCTTTGCACAGATGCCTCACAATATTTTATTTTCATGTTTCTTGGATTCATCCTTGTCTTAGTTACTTTTCTTGTTGCTGAGACAAAATACCTAACATTGAAAGTTAAAGGGAAAAAAGTTTATTCAGCTCATAGTTTGTAGAGATTTCAGTCCATAGTCCGCTGGCTCAAAGGCAGAGTGGATGGCAGACAGGTATCACAGAGGAGAAACAGTTCATGGTGGGCAGAAGAGAGCAAAGCAAGCAAAAGAGAAGACAAGCCTCTTTCTGACTCTTTTATTAGGCTACTGGGATTAGTGTGGTGTCAAACCAATCAGTGGACTGATGTAGTAATCACTCACACTCAGTCACGCCATTGCACCATGAATCAATCACACATTCTAGATTCAGCCACCTCTGAAAAAGCCCCACCTGTGACCACATGAGGCTTTGAGGGGGCATCTAGACACAAGTCACAATAGTTTGCATGTCACTTGTTTTAAGTCAACACCTTTTCTCCACATCATTCCCCTTTCTCAGTGACTGGATGAGTGAGCAAGTGATTCATCCATTCCATTGATGTCTCAAATAGAAGCAATCTTCATACTTATATATTTATATAGTCTGGATTTTTAAATTCATTTTTTCATACTTTTTATTAGTTTATTTGCTTCTTTTACAAAAAAACTTTTGACATATTTTGGTCCATTTGTTCCTGCACTGTTTTACTGATGTAAGTATTGAGCTATGACTATTCCTGAGGCAGCTTTTGTAGTATCCCAGGGTTTTAGTACATAATAGTTTCATTATGCATCTTTAAAACTGTCTAAATTAAAATCTGTGTATCTGAAGTATACACATATATAAATTAATTTTTAAATTTTATTATAAATTTCTTGTTTTATTGCTTTGTAAGAAGAGAATATGATTCTAAGTACTTATGCATTTTGAAAGCTTTGAGGTATGAGCACCCAATATATGATACATTTTCATGAAAAGACATCAGCTCTAGTCTCTAGTTTCAGGGCATAAAATAGTTTTAAATATACCAGTTACATTTGGTTTATATTTTTCATTTACATCTTTGTTACATTTATTCATTTATTATTTATCTATCTAGTCACCTGATCTATCAAGGATTTAGTAAATAAATTACATTTTTGTGCCATGGGTATTTTATTATTTTTTTAATTATCTTTTTTTTTTTGGTACCAGGGATCAAACTTGGGTCCTTGCACTTGCGAGGCAGGGGGCGAAACCACTGAGTTAAATCCCTGGCCCTGGTATTTTATTATTGATGTAAGCAAATACCTTCTATAATTTCTGATTTATAAGTATAGTTGCCATGTTATATGTTTCATACGTTTTCACAATTTTTTCCCCCATTAAGGTTATGGGTACATTTTAAGTATAAAATACATTTACATATGTCATTGGGATCTTGTACCATTACATAAGTATCTTAGTTCTTATTTCTTTCCCCTTCCCCTGCCCTCCCTTCACCCCCTCCACCCTTCCCTATTTGCAAAGATTTTGTTTCCATTTTTTTGCTTTTCTCATATTTTTTTCCCGTCTTTCCTTTCCCCTACCTCTCCCACTTTCCATGCTCCTTTAGACGTTTAATTCCTATTACACAATATCAATTATACATTTTTTTAAATTAAAATATCAAAACCTAGGAGACATTACCACAGATTTTACAGAATTTAAAAGGATATAGAATGCATATTTCAAAAATCTGTTTGGAAATAAATTTGACAACTTCTAAGAAGTACCTTGGAAGACAAATTAATGAAACTAACTCTGGAAAAAATATAAAATTTGAATAGCACCTATTAAAGAAAGTATATTCCTAGCTTGAAAACCTACCTATATGACAACAGACTCATATACATTTTAACTGATAAATTATATCAAACATTTAAAGCAGAAAAAAAAGGAACACATCTCCCCTCATTTTAGGAAATCAACATTGTGCTAATCCTAAAACTGGATAAAGATAATAGAAGAAAAAAGTATGAACATAGATAGAAATTTGTTTAACAAAACAAACTCTTAGAAGTCAGATCTGGCAGTATGTAGAAAGTGGTTTTGTTATAGGGGTGGCAGTGTTGGTTCAGCATTGGAAGATCCACCCCCAGAAGTCATCATTTTAACAGAGGAAAGGAAAAAGCCATTTGATGCTGTCACTAGTTGGAGGAAAAAGTATTGGACTAAATTCCACAGCTGTTCATGGTAAAAGCTATCAGGAGACTAGAAGTAGAACAGAACCTTCTCAACAGATTAAAGACATGTACTCCATAGTTCCAGCAAAAATGCCTTATATGAATGGAGAAGATACAATGCTTTCTCCTTAAGGCGGGGAACAAGGGCAGATATGCTTACTCTTTATCTGTCCATTAAACTGTGAAACCTAGGCTCAACCAAAATAGTCTGGCAATAAAATGACACAATTAGGATAGGATTGGCAAGGCAGAAGCAAAATCTTTATATGTAGATGAAATGATCATCTACAGAGAAAATACTAAGAAATCTCTAGGAGCCCCTAGAACTTGTACTTGAATTTAGCACGATTAGAAAACACAAGGTATATATAAAAATTCAGGTCTTTGTATACTTGCTATAAATGAAGAACTGGATATTGAAATTTAAAAGTTATGTAGGAGTACAGAGGACCTAGAAAAGTTAAAAACAAAAACAAAAACAAAAACAGTGTTGGAAGACGTTTAGTACCTAATTGTAAGACTTCTTCTAAAGCTACAGTAATCAAGGCAGTGTTGGTATAAGGAAAGACATATAGATCATTGGAATAAAACAGAGAATCTAGAAATAGAACCACACATATATGGTCCACTGAGTTTTGAAAGATTATTTAACATTAGCATTTTATAGAATATAAACTCAATTCAAGAGCCAAGGAAGAGATAGTGTTTGCAGCAAACGGCACTAGAAGCCCTGGTATCCGTACATAAAAAATTAACCTCAACCCTTTATTTCCATACATAAAAATAACTTGAAGGGATCTATGAACCTAAATAAGAAAGCCTAAAGGTATAAAACTTTAAGAAGAAATTATAAGGGAAAATATTTATGAATTCAGGATAGGCAAGAACTACCTAGGATACAAAAAACATGATGAATAAAATTAAAAAATTGAAAAATGGGATTCCATCAAAATTTAGAACTTTAAATGACATCATTAACATGAAAAGTAGTCCTTAAACAGACCATATTTACAATGCCTATAACCTATGAGCAGAATATATAAAGAATTCTTAGAGCTCATTAATAGACAACCCAATTAAAATGTAGATGTAAGAAGATGATAAATAGCCAGTACAGCATAAGGAATGGTGTGCAACTCTAGAATCAGAAAAATACTAATCAGTACAATAACAAGATTGAATTATATACTCATTATGGAGATGAAGTTAAAAGTTTTAAAAGCCTTGTCATGACTTTTTCTTTTTGTTGGATTCTCCCCCTTTGAGTTTAATTTGTCGTGCCCAACGGATTCATTCTGCTGGGCTTCCTGGGGTTGTGATCCTCATTGTCTTTTCCTAGGGTATTGTCTAAAATTTTTTGGAGTGCCGGTTTGGTATTCATGAAGTTCCTGAGGTGCTCTTTGTCATGAAAGTATCTTATTTCTCCATCAATTTTGAAAGACAGTTTTTCAGGGTACATCAATCTGGGTTGGAGGCTATTTTCCTTTAGGGCTTGAAATACATCACTCCAAGCTCTTCTTGCCTTGAGGGTTTGCATTGAGAAGTCTGCTGTGATTCTTATGGGCTTTCCTTTGTATGTGATTTGTTTCTTTTCTCTCACTCCTTGTAGAATTTTGTTCTTCTGTTGGATTTCTGGAATCCTAACTATTATATGCCTATGTGTAGATTTTTTTTTGATTAAGGCTAGCTGGAGTCCTATATGCCTCACTTATCTGTATGTCAAGTTCTTTTCCCCTCCTTGGGAAGTTTTCTGCCATCACTTCTGAGGACAGTTTTTTTATGTCATCTTCACTCTCTCCTCTTTCTTCATTGACTCCAATCAGTCTTATGTTATTCTTCTTTGCATCGTCTAGCAGCTGCTGGATTGCTTCCTGGTGCTCCCTTACAATTTTAAAGCAATTTTTCTTTTCCTCCTCACTAATTGCAATCTTATCTTCTATATCTGAAATTCTATCCTCATTGGTTCATTCTGCTGCACAGATTTTCTCCTGGAAATCTGTTTGCATCTGTTTTATGGATTCCATTTCTTTCCTATGTTGGGCTTCCATCATGTTCCTCAGCTTCTCTATTTTTTTATCTGTGTCTTCTCTAGATTTATTAATCATGTCTTGTGCTATGAGCACAATGTTTGCTGTTATCTGAGTAATTATTTCTGATTTCATTTTTCCCAGATCCTCTTTTATTGCCAGTTCAGAGAGTCCAGGTGGTTGAGTATCAGGTTGTTCCATCTCGTTTCCCTTTGGGGTTGCTGTAGGTGATCCAGAAGTCTATTTCTGAGGCTTGTTTACGTGTCTTCCCGTTTCAGCTGCGGGGGGGGGGGGGGGGGGGGGCTTCTGATGACCACGCGGCTCACGTTCTCTGCCCTAGGAGCATGGAATGGTGGTGGGGAAGCTTCCTTCTGGGTGCTGGGACTGGCTCACCTTCTCTGTCCTAGGAGTCACAATTTTTATAACATCATTGTGAATGGCACATTTTATAAAATCCCCTTCCTTGTTTGAGTTAGTATTTTTTTTAACCCAAATTCTGCATTTTCTCATGTGAAATGCCAATCTCAGCTTTCTCTCTGTTTGAATTTGCCTATTATACATTTCTCCATCATTTTATTTTGGAACCTTTCTAGATCATTTTGAGTTTTGTGTGTGTGTGGTTTTTTATATCATTTTACTGGTACATTTTAGGTATACAATATGACATTCATCATAGGAGATATGCACCTTTAAATACTCCCTTGGTTCTTATTTTTCCCCCTTCCCCTGCCCTCCCTTCAACCCCTCCATCCCTCCCTGTTTACAAAGACTTTGTTTCCATTTTTTCATTTTCTCATATTAATTCCATTCCCTTCTTTCCTTTCCCCTACCCCTCCCACTTCCCCCTCCCCTTTGCCCCTTTTCTTCCTTGAGTTTTGTTTTATGATCCAATCTGATAGTATTGTTTCTCTTACTAGATGAGCTATTTATAGTTATTAATATGAGCAATGGGTTGGGCTTTTATTTCTATCATCTAATTTTATGTTCCCATAATTATATACATTTTACAGGCAAAGAAATAAGGTTTTGGAATAGTTTTATTGAGGTATAATTTGTGTGTGATTAAGCAAACTTATTTAAAATGCATATTTCATCAAGTTTGGGCATATGTATATATCCATGCAACCATAGCTATAATCTTGATAGTGAATATATCCATCTTGCTCAAATTTTCCTCATCTCCTTTGAAATCTCTCCCTTCCATTCTATTCCACTTCACAACCACCATCCTGACCCTAACAACATAGATTTGCTTTCTATCACTATAGATTTAGTTGCATTTTTTAGATTTTTCTACGAGTAGAATCATGTAATATGTACTTTTTTCATCTTCCGAGATCCATCCATATTGCTGCATGTATAATACTTGGCTCCTTATTAATAAGTAATTTCCTGCTGTATCGATATGCCACAATTTTTTATCCAATCTCCTATTGATGAACAGTTGCATTGTTTCCAGTTTTCAGCTATTACAAATAAAGCTATAATGAGCATTTATATACAAGTCTTTGTATGGACATATACTCCTTCTTCCCTCAGCCACTATCAAGCAGTGGAACAACTCCTCTGCTAGATGAGCATTTCACATCTTAAGAAATTGCCCAACTATTTTCCAAAGGAGTTGTACCATCATAGATCCTCACCATCACTAAGAGTTCTATTCGGTCCCCACCCTTATTCACCCTGGAAAGGGTTAGTCTATCTTCAGTCATTCTCACAGGTGTGTTCTGGTAATTCATTATGGTTTGAACTTGCATTTCCCCAGTAAGACTTAATATATTTTCATAAATATATATATATATATATTTTGAAAATGTCAGTTCAAATCTTTTGGGTTGCTTGTTTTCTTATTATTAATTTGAGAGTTAGTTATATAGTCACTATACAAGACCTGGATTGGATATGTGCTCTATGCTATACATACTTTCTCCCAGTCTGTGGGTTGTCTTATCATTCTCTTAGTAACATCTTTCAAAAGTAGAGTTATTAATTTTTATGAAGTCCATTTAACACTCTGTTATCTTATGAGTCGTTTTTTAATAATATATCCTTTCTTTCCTAAATTACCTTTGCACCCTTGCCAGTTATCAAGTGTTCACGTACATGGGGATCTGCTCCCTGCCTTGTGTTCTGTTCCACGGTGTCTCATCTCCCCTTGCACCAATACTCCCCTGTTCTGCTTATTGCTGCTTGATAATTCACTTTGATTCAGGTAGTGCTAGCCCACCCATTTTGTTGTTTTTCAACATTTCTTTGGATATTCAAGCCCCTTTATTTTTCTATATGAGTTTAAAAGGTGAAAGTCAATTTATACCAAAACATGTGCTGAGATTCTCATTGTGTGTGGAGCTAAATGATATAGAGCAATATCAAGTCTTTGGTCCCATGAGTAAGATGCTTTTCCGTTTCCTTATGTTGTCATTCATTTCCACGGCAGTGTTTTGCAGTGTTCAGAGTACAAGTTTTATATATCTTTTTTCAGATTTATTTCTGAGTATTTTAAATTGTTTGATGTGACTGTAAATTTCCTACAGCTTAAATTTCTAATTTTCATTGTTATTATATATAAATACAGTTATATTTAACATTGTATTCTGTAATTCTGCTGAACTCATCCATTAGGCTTTTTTCAGATTCCATTAGATTCTCTACAGAGGTAATCATGTTGTCTAAGACCAAAGAGTTTTACTTCTTCCCTTCCAATCTAGATTATCTTTATTTCTTTTTCTTGCCATATTGCCTTAGATAGAAACTCCATCACAATGTTCAAAAGAAGGGCCATGAGTGAGTATCATTGTCTTTTCCCAGTTATTAGCAAGAAGCATTTAGACTTCTACCCTTAAGTATGATGTTTGCTGTGGGTTTTCAGAGGTGCCCTTTACCAGCTTGCAGAATTTTCCCTCCATTTTTGCTCAGACTTTTTACCAGGAATAGATGTTTCATCTATTAAGATAAATTTTTTTTCTCTTTTACCTTGTTAATAGGATAAATGTCATTGACTGATGTTCTAATATTAAACCAACTTTCCATTCCTGGAATAAAACCCATTTGGGTATATATATATTATTGCTTTTATATATTGTTGGAATCGATGTGCTAATATTTTATTAGGAATTTTTGAATATCTTTATGAGGAATGATGGTCTTGATTGTAGCAACTGTAAAAATAAATCCACCCCCTTCTACATCTTAGCTTGCATTTATATAACGTATGTATGCCTTTCACTGTATAAAGTGCTCTGCTTTGTTGTTTTGTTTGCCATTTTTGTGCTATTTAGGATGGTTTATATTTTAACACTAGTGGTTACCAGTTTAATCACACCTTTCTATAACCTCCTTTGGTTTTTCTAACTTTTTTACAGTACCTATCAAAGTTCACTGTTACGAATGATGGAACACTTAGTGAGCTTGTCTTCCTTGTTTTAACAAACCAGTTTCAGTTATGATGTTCTGTATAACTTTCACAGACACATATGTGACTAAGCTTATGCTTCTATTATTTGAGTCTTCTGCATTTGCCCCCAATTTTCATTGATATATAGTGTAAGTTCTTGATAACATAAGGTGGGAAATACTGACTTCAACAGGCATATTTGCACTGGAAACCCCCAAAGCATAACTTTAAGATATAAACATATGCATCCAAGCCCTGGTTCCCTAATAACCACCTCTACTCTGACTTTGGAGCTGCTCAATCTTCCACAGTGAGTTTCCCAGGCTATAAGATGGAATCAAGGTATTTATTTTTGAAGAGTACATGTCTAGCATGTCCAAAGTCCTGAGGTTCAATTCCCAGCACCACAAAAATAGGATATGAGACAAACTCACATGTAAAATGCTCAGTATAAAGGCAGTGAATAGAAAATACATAAACATTATTATTACTATTAATAAAGACTTTGTAATTAATATTTAATAATTACTATTAATAAAGACTAAATAATTAATAATTACTATTAATACAGACAAAAATCAACAAACAAGCTTCTGCATAGTATGTTCCATGTACCAGGCACTGTGCTGGCTGCCTTACATTACTCGTTTAATTTAATCTGGGCAATAGATCTGTGACAAATGTGGGGCTCGCTTTAGAGATGAGGGAGAGAGGCTGTAGTGGTCAGGAATATCACAGAAGTCACCCACCACGTAGACGACAGTGGTGAAATTAAGACCCAAATGACGTCAAGTGGCAAATCCTCACCATTTCTCCACAGCTCCCTCATCATGCCAACCCCAGCCTTGCTGTGAAAATGTGCACACACACACACACACACATGCACACATGGGCACTCACTGTTTAAGAACAAACTTGGCTTCGCAGCTTAGCACACAGGATACACCTGGACGAATATAACTTGCTTGTTTTTCCAAACCCTAGGTTCGTAGTCTGGCTTGCAGACAAGACGCAAATGGAAATCTTTCTGGATGCGGGCCAACAAGAGGAGAAAGGGTGGAATGGCTAGGCCTGTGGCCTGCAGTTGCACTGAGTGTACCAGCTCAGTCTGCTTCTGGGAGACCACTGATTTCATCATTTCATCATTTCATCAGTCACTGATGCCTCTGGCCTAATCAGAATTTTACAACATTTTCTCTGCACCTACAGACTCTTAGATTCTTTTCACTGCAATACTATAGCTGAGGAAATGTGGATCGGAGAGGTTAATATCTCATCCAAGGTCACACAGCCCAGACAACAGTTCCGGAGCTGACCATTTATTCAGTACATTTCTCTTCAAGGATGGTATTTACACTTTCATGTTTCTGCTGGGTGCATGACTGCACTGCATAGATGGGTAAGAGAATACTCTGTATTTAACTAGACACTACATATCCTCAGCAGTCTTATGTGGGCGGCAACAGATAAAAAGGCTGGCCTTTGTGCTCGACCCTCATTCACTTATTTACTCATTCATTCATTCATTCATTCATTCAGAGTTCACTGTTAAGCCCCAGTAGGAGCTGGGAAATACTCCTTAAGCAAGCTCACTGTGTAACATAGGAGACAGATTCAAAAGTCAGCTAGGAAGAAAACTAAAGTAAAAGAAAGTACTGGGGTGTGAAGGGCATATGATGGACAGGATGACACCCCGGAAAGAAGCTGAGCATGGAAGGATCCCTAGCAGCGGAAGGACTGGGATTTGGCACAGATGGAGCTTACAGCACTGAGAGGACCACCAGTGTCTGTATCCAGTGTGGCTAAGACAGGGAGGGCTGGCAGAAATACAGAACCAGGCAGGGACTGCGTCGTGGAGGCTCCTTCCTGCAGGTGAAGGAGAGGCATTCAGGAAGCAGAAGAGTGAGGAAATGGTTGGATTTGATTAGAGAGTTCCCGGGGCACCAGGGAAGAATGGACTAGCAGGAGTTAGGCCACGAAGAGGCTGGTCAAGGCGAAAGTCCACAAGGGGTGGGCTGCTCTGGCTTAACGTAAGGCTCAGCACAGACGGCAGCTCAGAGGGGCCTTCCGTCTAGGCCGAAGCTCTTTCTCCAGTGCTTAGGAGCCCCTGGCTCTTGTCCTGGAAGCAGAGGCCCAGCTCCATTATTGTATTAAATAACTTAATGCTTACAAGGCACTTCTGGGTCTGGCTGTGATTAGGAGTGTCATAAAAGTGAGCTCTAATTACCTTCCCATCCACTTGCTCTTGGGCCATTGTGTGTTGTGGGTGCACCTGACCGGTCAGAGAGCTCCTGGGGACCCGGCACCCCGTAACAGCAGAGAGCCGGGGTGAGAGCAGACTCTGGATGCATATTTGGTGAGTACACTGGAGCTGAAGATGAGACACATTCAAGAGACGTCAGAGTTCAATCATTCATCACTGTGCCTGACTAAAATTAGCCAGAGAATTGTTTCTCTGGTATGAGAAACTGAAAGTGTAAATAAGGACCAAAGTATCTAATAGATAATATGAAATAGGAAGCAAATGTTCAAATGGGAAGGAGCCCTAGGAAGGGGGAGGAGGACAGGAAGGAAGGGGAAAGGTAGAAAAAGAGAAAAAATAAAATTAGGCAGTTAGGGAGGAGAATAACAGGATTCTGGAGCAGGTGAGGGGACAGGTGAGGCCAGGGCTGAGTCCAGGAATGTGAGAGGAGTAGGTTTCGAGATCAGTGAGTGGCTGGCCTGCCCAAGACAAAGTGCGCTGGCACTGAAGGAGCCATGAACCAGGTGGGTCAGAGTTCAGGTCCCATAAATATTCAGGGAACCTGCCTGTCTGTGCCTAGTAGAGGACCTATGTAGTAGGTATTTAATAACATGTCAGTTGAAGCTGGGCTTGGTGGCACATGCCTGTAAATCCAGCACTTTGAGAAGCTGAGGCAGGAGAAGTTCAAGTCCCACTTGGGCAACTTAGAGAGACCTTGTCTCAAAATTTTAAAAATTAAATAAATAAAAGGAGTCAAGGGCTGGGAATATAGTTCAGTGGAAGAACATCCCTGGGTTTAATCCCCAGTAGTCCCCTACACACCAACACAAAGAAATGTCAAAAGATTAGGCAAAGTTTTAATGAATGGCTTTCTTTTGTGGATAACGTTGCTTCATGGTTGCTTTTCTTTTCAATGATAAATGGAGGTCTGTGGAGGTAAGAGGAAAAGGAAAGAAAATCATCATTAAAGATTAAATAAAGAGGAACTAACTAGTAGCCAATATTTCAAGTAAATAAACTTGAGGATTCATCTTTTTTTTTCTCCCTTTTTCTGACACATCAGGACACTTTCTATGATCCCTCACTTCATGACATATACTTTCAAACTACTAGGAAGGATGACTAAAACTACCCACAGGAAGTTTTGCAAAACTTACATTTTAAAAAAAAAGTGATATCAAGAAATCTAGAAAACAGGAAAACGCCTGGTGAGTGAGGACTCAGTATCTTAATCCCAGCTTGTCTGATTTCAGACCCCATGGTGTAAACCTTTATTTGCACATCATTTTCCTTCTTAATTCCTTCCCATTTGGGGCTGTGCATAGTTTAACTTTATCCAAATAATCCTAGTGGAGGCACAGAGCTCACACGCTAACTCCAAGGGTGACAAGAGAAGACCATGCTGGCTCAAATGCCTGTCACCAAACTCAAAGAACCACAGTGCTGTGGGGGGGACCCAGAGCCCTGGCTTCCAATGCTGATTCTACCACTTGAGGAGGGGGGCTTCTGGCCAATCATGTAAATCCTTTAGCCCCCTGTCCATTTGCTAGTTTTTATGCCTTCCTCCTTGTCTTGTGGGATGCCCAGGGGAGCAGTCAACTCCATCACAGAGCAAGAGGCAAAGGCTGGGTCTTGAAGCATGAACTGGAGTCTGATTAATGGCAAAGCCCTAACAAGCAGCCATCTAGAGAAGCTCTTGGTTGGTCAACTAGTACAAGAGTGACCTTATCACTTTCCTTCCAAACTAGGGTCCCTGAGAATACAGAGGGCCTGTTGATAATTAGATCAGTACAATAGGACTAAGCAAGAATGTCCTAGGCAAACTGGGAGAGATGGTCACCTATTTCATGTTAAGAGTTTGCTATTATGAAAAGCAGGGCCCTAGATCTCATCACAAGCACAGCAGCCTGTAACAAAGTGTATGCTGAAGAAGGAAGGTTCCTCCAGCCAGGAAAGGACTGGACCCAAAGGCAGAGGTTCTCCCAGGGATGGACTCCAGCATAACATCATGTAGCTGAGTGTCCAAACCTTGGCCCATAGCCTTGTGTTACGAGACCCTAAAATCAGTCTGGAAGTAACACAGAACTTCCTAACCATGCTGGTTTCCCACCATGCTCTGAGGATCCTCTTAATGCTCAAAGTCTCTACTTGATATTCCTAGATTTCTTAGGTTGTGTTTTTAGTTGCAATTCCAAAAAGACAGCAAAGATTGTCACTTTGCAGGGACTATTTGGGAAAGTCCAGGGAGTAGGAGAGGAAACCCAACATGTTTTAAAATAGAATCGGTGCCTGCATCTCCATGTGACATGGCAGCGGCAGTGTCATGGGCCACTGCCTGGGGCAGCAGGAGCTGTGTGTACAAAGGTGGGGAGAGGTAGGAGAAGCTTGGAGTATTTAGGGAACTGTGCAGAATTCCCTGGCTAGAAATGGTGCCGTGAATACAGAAGGAGAAGTGGATAAAAGATGAATTGGGAATGGACTGTGCAGGGCTTTGAACACCACTCCAAGGACTGTGAACTCAAGATGTTTGGAAAGTTGGGCTTCTGGAAGTGCTAGTCACCAGGAGATAGATACATATCTGGGCAAGGAAGCTGGGGCTTGAACCCAGGGCCTCAACCCTGAGCTACATCCCCAGTCCTTCTTTGTTTTTCATTTGAAGACAGGGTCCTGCTAAGTTACCAAGTTGCTCAGGTGGGCGGGGCTTAAACTCATGCTCTTGCCTCAGCCTCCCAGAGTGTTGGGATTGCAGGCACGCACCGCCATACCTAGCTTCAAAAAAACAAACAAACAAACTGAACAAAATCAGGCAAGCAGGAATCATGGAACTAATTTCTCCCCTCAGTTTTGTAGTCCTGATTTACCCTTTCTGCTAATATGTTCCCCACCCACCCAAACCCTAAACACCACTCCCAAAACATCCTCAACGGGCTGCTGACTACAGACACGGGTTTCTGGTGCTTTGTGTCTGGCCAATCTCAGCCAAGGCCACTCTGGCAGCCCTCAGTCTCCCCCAGCTCTGCTCCAGGCAGAACCCTGGAGGTGCAGCCAGGGCCCGGCCCTCAGAGGTAAGAGCAGAGCCTCCTGTCCTCCAACCATCCCACTTTGAACTACCTGGAAAGGACTACGCTTGGGAGAAACACATCCTCTCCCTTCCCTTAGTGAAAACCCAATGCAGCTGGAGCCCAATTCCAAAGTCCCGATACTTTCCCCTTCCCAAATATTCAGAGTGCTAATAACGGCCAGGCGTGAAACAAGCGACTCCTGGTCCATCCCCTTTCGGTATTTGAATAACCCTGCGATGGTGAGGATTCCTGCCAGTGTCTGGGAGTCAGGGTCTGGCAAAGAAGTTCCTGCTCTTTGTGTGACCAACTCCAACCTCCTTAGCCTCGAAGCCTCAGCTGCAGAATGGGGATCACAGCAGTGCCTTCTTTATAGGACTCTTGGAAAAATAAATAGGGCAATGATGGTCTTTGGCCCCGTGCCAAGCACTGGGACCTGTCTGGCGACTATGGTAATTACAGCAGTTAGCTCAGCCTCAGACCATGAGTTCACGGCAGCTAATGGCTGAGCCTCCAGCTTTCAGCGGCAGCCAATGTGTGACCCCTAACTTGGAGCACTACACCAGCAAAGCTCCTGAAGACAGAACTGACCATGTGCACCATTCGATACAACTCTTAGAAGAGCACCTTGCCGTGGCAACCACATTTCTCACTTTGCAGAAGAGAAAATCTGACAGAGGAAGGGACAGGCCTGAGTCCACACACGAAGTTAGCCACAGACCCAGGCTGGGAACCAAGGTCTCTGATGCCTACTCATGCTGTTAACACTACCAAGGGGGCTTTGTTTTACTTCCTGCCACTGAGCCACCCAGGACCTTCACGGGTGGGTCTGTCTCCACATTCAGGGTTCCATCTGTACAGCAGTCCAAGGAGGCTGATCTTATTCTACAGCCCCATTTTATGGAAGAGGAAAGAGGCAAAGTCACTTCATCCCCCAAAGTGAAGGCGTGAACCTGGACAGTTGGGCTCCAATGCCTGGAGGTAAAAAAGCATCTGCCTCAGAAAAGCTTAATCCAGAGGCATAGTCACTGAAAGTGTGCACCGAAGCCAGGCACAGTCAGCAGCAGAAGGAAGGCAGGTGGTTAGGGCCACAGGAGGAGGAGGGAGGCCATGGGGAGAAGGGAGGCAGGGCCCTGTTCAGAGGGAGGTGGGGCAGGGCAGCTGGGCTGAAGGCACCGTCCAGGACCTCGGCACGAGCCAAACACGCAGGGACCAGGACCCGGGGGCCAGAGCCGGCGCGGGGACAACCTGCTGGGTCCTGGGAGCCTCGCCTTGCTGTCTGCGGGATGTGCACTGTAGCGCCCGCCTTAGGAAGCTGTCCAGATGCAAAGTGAGACCTGTGCATTCGACCTGGCCCAGGGCCACTCCTTGCTCTCATATTTCCCTCGGGAAAACATTTTAATTGAGCCTATTTTCTTCACTTATGTTCACAGTATCCTTAACAATCCTTAGAATCATGCTTCGTCACTCAGAATAACAATATAATTAGTAATAATGTTAATTGCCATTGACTGAGGCCACTAAGTGCTTAATAGGTGTAATCTGTTTACCTAATCTCATCCTCGGGACATATCTCAGAGATA
The DNA here is from genome assembly GCF_053883595.1 of Heterocephalus glaber. Lineage (NCBI taxonomy): Eukaryota > Metazoa > Chordata > Mammalia > Rodentia > Bathyergidae > Heterocephalus > Heterocephalus glaber. Next base: position 10,144,640 of record NW_028258299.1, read on the forward strand.
GGTATCATTATCCCCATTTTACAGATGAGGATACTGAGGCAGATGAAGCAATGCCCACGTGGGTCCCGGGCTGGGAAGGGGAGGCCCGGCCTTCGGACCCAGAGCCACTCCTGGCCAGGAGCACCCAGTCTGGAGTCCACCTTGGTCTGGGCAGGGTGGGGTCCCTCCAGTTCTTAAGAGGTTGGCTGCCACAGCGGCCAGAAGGCACCGCAGGGCAGAAGGGACAGCGCAGGGGTCCGGAGGTCCCGCATCCCCACAAGGGTGCCAGGTGGCATGGAGCTGGCGCGCTCTACTGGGGGTTCCGTGCTGGCTTCCCGAAACGGACCGGGGGCCTCCTCGGAGGCCAGACTGGGGACAGAGGCCCAGGGCGCCCGCCTAGGGAGGCCACAAGTGTGTGAGTGGTGTGCGGAGAAAGGAACCATTAGGACAGCAAGGGACCCAAACAGGCCATCCCTAAACACTGGACTGGAGACTTCAGCCACCTGGACAGCTGGAGACTGTGTGAGACAGGCTGGGTAGGCCCTGAAAGCAGCTGCTTTAGAGGCAGAGTTAAATCTGTATCTTCCTCTGCCTCCCAGCTGCCCAGTGTGAAATATTGTGTGGACCAATCTAGATTTATGAACTCAGAGTTAATCTGTTTACTCTCTAAATGCCTTATTAATCAAAGATACAGTGTGCACTCAGAAAATGTTTCATAAATATTTATTCATTCAACAAGTTTAATAAATATTGAGCACATACAGTGGCCAGGCGCTGTGCTGGGTCCTGGGGCATGGTAAAGAAGGAGATGGACAAGGGCCTGTCCTCACGCAATTTCCAGCTGGGTCATGGAGTAGCAAATGAACAAGAACCAGAAGACCAACATTTGTACCAAGAGGAACCAACTGAATGCAGACACTCGATCTGCCTTCAGTGAGCAGATTCAGTTTCAGTCAAAAGCAAACAGTTGATGTGGGCTCCACACAGGAGCACATGGGCTACACCACAAGACTTATAATTTGGTTCAACTCCAAAGGTCCGGCGTCCTTAGCTCAGAACAGCCAAGGTCTCTTGCCTAAAGCTGGTATACAGGAAGGCCCTGTGGCCCTGACTCCCGCCTGAGCAGCAGGGCTCAAGGCCCTCCTGGGCCGGGAAGAGTGAGTAGCAGGCACCCAGAACGGTCACAGCCAGGCAGCTGAGTGTGGGCTTTGAAGCCAGGCTTCCAGGTTGCATTCTAGCTCTTCCTTCCTAGGCAAGGTGCTTCTCCGTGCCTGTTTCCTCTTCTAAAAAGTGGTCTGAATAATACTTCCTTCTCAGAATTGTTGGGGAGTGAGGGAAATGGTGCTTAAGCTGGTGGTAGACACTCACTATGAGAGCGCTGCTTCGTGCTCTTGCCTGGCTCTGCCTGCAGGAAGCTCCCCTCTCTTTCTCTCTGCCTGGAAAGCACAGAATTGCAGTCCAAAGCCCCTTCCCTCTAATCTTCCTGGCTTCATTCACCAGGTAACATTCCCGGAGCTCTTTCACAGTGTCTTATAGCACCTCTCGCGTTTTGATCATTTTCCTTGTTGTTGTTTAGGTATTTGCCTGCTTCGCCTGGACTATGAATTTTTGAACAGCAGGGACCAGATTTTATACATCTTCTTATTTCTAGGGAAAAGACTGTCTCTGAAACAGTAAGCGCTTGATGCTATCTGTGGAATTGGATTGATGAGTGGGTGAGTGGACGGATGGATAGATGATTGGGTGGATAAGCAAAATGATTTTGCCAGGATCGCAGAGTCTAAGCCAGAGTCTGCTTTTAGTTTATGTATTTGTCATCTAGAAAACAGATCTGATAATGATGGCACTTACATTTTGGGGTTGGGAAGGTTAAACAAGAAACTATAAAGACTGTTCAAGAATATAAGCTCCAGAGTCCAGTTGGTTAGGGTCCAATCCCTGCTCCACCACTTAAGAGCGTCATGAGCTTTGACCAGTTCTTAACCTTGCTACACCTGGTGAAGGCTGAATACATCAATGAGCTCCGCACAGAGTCAAGAGATCTTTGTAAAGTCCCCAGTGTCTGTCACAGGGTAGGAATTCAGTAAATAAATATCGATTCCTCCAACCCCCACCTTCTCCTTTTACCAGACCTGTCGGCCTTGGACTCTGAATAACCAAAACAGCTGCTCAAATGCCACATTTTGCTCCCGGTGACTAATGCCCCTTAAGCCAAGGCTGGAAAGCTGACTCCAGAACTGAGCTTGCACTTGAGCGCTAAGTTAGATACAGGGAATGTGACTAAATGGTTGATTTAATTAACAAGGAAACTTTTGAAAGGGAGCAGTTTAAAATCAATAAACCTGCCAAGGAAATTGAAAAGCAAAAGCGAATCCACAATTTCATGTACTGGTTTCATGGCATTGGGAGAGTCCTTATATAAAGGTATAAATAAGAAGGTTATCTAAACCCAAATTAATGTCTATAGACTGACTGTAAGAGCAGTGATAGGAATCATTTTGGGAGTTAACTAGCAGATTAGGCAGTGTAAAACATCCTAACAATTCTTGAATTTCCTATGTTCTATCGCAATATATGCTAATGAACACATTATTCACAATTTTCCAAGGCTCACATATCAATTATTAAGCCAATAGTTGCGGACGAGAAAGACCAAGGAGGTATTCCTGATTTGGAGCTTGAGTTCCAGCACATCCCCACATGAATGCCCCAAACCTCCTTCTTGCTGCAGGATTTGGAAGGAGCTGAAGTCAGGGGAACCCAGAGCCTTAGGAAGAAGTCTCATGACATGCAGGTACGTGAGGCCTCAGGGGCTAAAGCTGCCAGCAACTCAGCCAGCAAGTGTTTGGCAGTCTGGCTGAAAGAGGAAGTCTACGAGGGCAGGGGCCAGAGCAGGACCCAAAGGGTGGCTGATCTACCAAGAGGGAAGGAAGAGGCAGGGATCTTATTAGCAAAGCTGCCTGTCAAACAGGGTGCATGTCTGGCTTTCCAAAGAAAAGGCAGGATTGCAGGTCTTTGAAAATTAGGAAGAAAGGGGGATTGTGTGCATACATGCAGCACTCCTTGCTCTGTGGCCCAAATCCTACCTGCATCTTCCACCATTATCCTAACCCGACAGCAACTTGCCTGTACCTTGAGCCGTGTCACACTTCTGGTCTAAGACCCCTCCCTTCCCGATCTTTCCCATTTGGGAATGAGTTTCTCGCTTCTTCCCCAACGTGCTCACCGTACTTTGTGCCCCCATCAGTTACTTAATTACATGCCAGCCAAATTCCTTCATTCCCCTTCATCTTCTTTGAAATAGCTTTGTCGAGGTGTAACTGAGGTTTCATAAACTCCCTGTTTATGAAGTGTACGGTGTAGGAAGGACAGACCTGTGAAGCCCTCCCCACCATGCAGACTGATTCATCTATCATCCCAAAGTGTCCTCAGGCCCCTGCATGCTTTCCTCCCGTCTCCCTCCTCCAAGCTTCATCCTGCTCTCTGACTTGTGGGTTGGCCTGCATTTTCTAGAGCTGTCTGTGCACAGAGCTGCAGAGTAGAAGCTCTTTTTTGGCTGGCTTCTGCCCCCTACCTCATTCGCCTTTCACCTGTCACTGGCCTGTGGACTTCTCTGGGCAGACGGAAGCCCATGGCTATAGAAGCCCCCTGGATGTGCTGACAGAAGATGCATGGTTCTCAGTCCAGACTCGACCGCTTTAGCTGTGTGGCCAGAAACCCATGACCCACCCTCAGCGCCTCAGTTTCCTCATGTGCAGGTTGGAGGTGAGAATAAACCTTCCTTCTCTCGGAGGGTTCTGTGAAACTCCACTGAGCCAGGAGATAAAGTGCTCTGTAAACTGTGAAAGGTCAGTCCTGGGCAAGGGATTAAGGCAGGGAATCCAGCCGACAACCACTGGGAATGCCCCAGCTCCCAGAGCTATTTAAAGACAGCCCTGTCAGCCAGGGAGGCTGCTTGGATTTGTCACTCCTCACCAAAATGGCCAATAAGGGCCAGGCCTGGTGGCCTTTAATCCTGGCCCAGTCACCAAAATGTCAAGGATTCTTTTCCCTGTGTGGGCTGTGTTTATGTGCAAGGTCTCCCTCCCTCCAGGCAGCCTCATGTGACCAAGGGTTCCTCCTCTGGCCTGGAGCCGGCTGATAAGGGCAGCCCATCTGCTGGGGGGCCCCGGCTGGGCAGGAGTAGCATGAGGCCTGCAGGGGAGAGGGGGCTTGCCAGACCTGGCTGCTGCTGCTTCCTTTGGCCAGAAGTAGGGACAACAAGAAAAGAGAAGGAAATGCTTATCTCTCGTCTAAAGTTGACTTGACCTGTAAAATCACACAGATGGGGAGAGAAACTTCTGCCCTTCCCTGGTGCACTGGGTTTTTTATATGCTGTTACTTAGTAAAAAGGAGGAACCTGCGAGGCCCAGAGCCTAGATTCAGGGCCTTACACAGTGGTCCATTTCTTGTGTGTGCTGAGCAAAGCCCCTCTTTCTCTCTGGATTTTAGTGAATTAGAACTATTGTTCATTGAGTATCTACTATGTATCACCACAATATTGCATTCTATATGTGCTTTTAAAATAGAATCTTCAAAGCTATCCTGAGAGTTAGATGTTCTTCCTGTGAGTTCACAGCTAAAGGAGGTGAAGCAGCAAGCTGAAGGTCATCTGTGAGCAGCTGGGATATGAGCTCAGTCTAGTCTGGTCCCAATATCCACATCCTTTCGGGAAACTAAGGACAGTGATTCTCAAAGCATGAACTTAATAATGGATTGTTTCCAGGTCCTGTTCTGTGGAAAGAAGGCTCCATGACCCTTTTAACCATCAGGACAACGACATACAGCACTCTCAAAGTCTAACAATCAGATTGGGAGTACACAGAGCCTTTGTGAAGACCCGCGGTGTACTTCCATGTCAAGAATGATTTCCCTGTATTAAATTGATCCCTTTTTTTCCTGTGACACTTGTTCATATTCCAAGGAACAAGTGCCCCTGAGAACCCAGTCTGAGAATCATTCAGTCTAATGCAGTGGGTGGAACAGCACTGCCAGACAGAAAGATGCATGTAAGTTCCATATGATTTTAAATTTTCTAGGAGCCACTGGGAAAAAGCAAAAACAAACAAGAGCATTAATTGTAATCACGTATTCTAATTAACGCAATGGAGCTGTGTTAACACAAAGGATTTGCTCCAGGCCCAGCACTGTGTTAGCAGGTGCCTGTAGGTTCACTGTAAAGTAGCCCATCAAAAGTCATTAAGGAGATATTTTACCTCCCCCTTATGAAGTCTTTGCAGTCCAGGCTGGCCTTGAGTCCGGTGCTCATGGTCATCGAAGTCTGTGTCTACTGAAATGGATAGCAAGGCCAGCCCGAGGGTGTGTGCTTGTCCAGGCAAGCACCTTCAAGCACCCCCACTGAGGAACTCAGGGCCCTGGATGCCATCTCCAAGTTTGTCTCTCCTGAAAAGACCTGTCTAAACAAGGTGCCCTGTGAAGGAAAGGCTTCCTCCTAACTCCCAGGGAACAGACACAGGCACACCCACGAGCATCTGCTACCTTCTCACCCTGTTGTTTTACAGTGAACATACAGGCAGCTGCTCACACAATGTTAGGCCTGGAGCAACTCCTTTCTGCCTCCTGTGCCTCGGTTTCCCCATCTGTCAAGGAACAGATCTGAGTTTTCTATGATACATAGCCTTTCTTATCCACACCTCTCTCTGTCTGCCTACTAAATGTCTCATTAAACTAAGTCTTCGGCTACTCAAACAATAGTCATGTCCTTCAAATGCCATAATATTAAGCCTTTTTTGAGTGTTTGCCATGTACCAGGCACTGTGTGCAGGACTTACATATAACCTCTCATTTAATCCTGTCTGCACACAAGTGAAGTAAACACTATTATTATCCCTGTGTAATTGTGGAAACTGAGGCACCAGTGTTGGCTCAGGGACCGAAGGCTAGAGGCTGGAGAAGCCCAGGTCCCTTCTAGACCTATAAATCAGTCCAGGCCTTGAATCTGACCACCGCCCAGGCCTCGTATTACAGCAGGAGGCCAGGGCTGCCTGCCGGGGGAAGCTACTTTTCATCTTTTGTTGTTGTTGTGAAAAGCCACGGGGTATCCTCCTGCTGTTTCAGAGGAAGGAAATACTGTTCTACTTTCCTTGCTAAGGAAATGGGCTGTTTCGTCAGTGGACTTACCTCCCATCCCCTTGACCTTTCAGGAAAGGGGAGAGGCCTGGGGGAAGGCTCTGGAGAAGACCTGGGGAGCTTGAATGCCCTGTCTAGGGCATGGGTATTTTTAGATCTGGCTGCACAGGGTTTACAAGGAAGTCGGTCCCCTGAGCCCGCCCTCTCCCTACAGGGAGCGCTGGCTGCCGGCCCCGCCCTCCACGCAGCTCAAGCCTGGCTCTCCGCCCTCCTCCCTCCCTCCCTCCCTCCCTCCGTCCCTCCCTCCCTCTGGCCGCTCCTTGCCTGTCCTCTCATCAGCCCGTGGTCTCCATGCATGGGCACAGCTAAGTGGCCAAGAGGCTGCCACAAGACCAAACACTGCCATCGGGTGAGACAGGGCCTTGGCAGCGGCCAAGCAGCTGGAAACCCTGCCCATGGGCATTTCTCCCTGCGACCACTGCTGAGCTCCTTCTCCCAGGTCTTCTGCAGGTGGAGGCCGAGACTTTGGAGGGGATGGACATGGGATGAAGGGGGCATGGACCTGGGCCAGAGGGCTCAGGGCCACCCCAACTCTCACCCTGTGGCCGTGTTTCAAGGGAGGATGCCCGGCCTCATGTTCTGCAAGTGCGAAGCAGGGAGGGTTGGACAGGAGGGTGTCTGCACGCAGTCACTGTGCCCGGCACCTGGTGGGCATGGGGTACTGGGAATGGACAGCGACTTCCTGTCCCCGGCACTGCTCTTTGGCTCTGGCACAAAGTGGGTACCCAATAAAGAATCCTTCTCTCTATTCTAGTAGCTCAGAGTTCCTTCACCTCTCAGTGTATCGAAAACTCTCCTCCAGCTATGTACTCCTAAAAAGTAAGCCTTTAGTCCTCCTCCTGCCCTGTACTTGGTCCCCTGTGGTCCAGGAGTCTTGCAGGAGACAGAGCAGCACCTTCACTCAGTCACAGTCCTGAGTTCCCAGGCCAAGCTGCATGTCCTCCCCTCAGCCCTACTGCTCCTGAGAACATCGTCCTGACCTGGTGTCCCGGGACCTGGCCCAGGTGAGCCAGTCTTCCAGGGTCTGAGCCCAAGCTGGTAGCGCAGGACAGGAAGCTGAACAAGGGTGGCCCAGGCAGGGTAGTCCCACACAAGCATCCCCAGATGTGGGGATGGAGATTACAAGGCCAGGCTCCTGAGAGCAAGGCCCACCCTCCCCTGAACCACAGGCAGGCCAGACTTCTCCTCCAGCAGCTGGAAGATGTTCCATGGTTCTTACTAGAGCCAGCTCAGTTGCCTCCAGCATCCTCCTCCTCCCTGCTGCCTCTCCCCACTCCCCCTGGGTTTCCCACTTCCTTCCCAGCCCATGTTCCTTCTCCTCCACTTCCCCCCGCTTCTTCCTGCTGTGTAGCATCTCCTGCTTCTCCTCTTCCCCACAGCTGAGCACTTGACCCTAATCCCATCCTACTTACATTCCTAAGCGGGATCCCACCAGAGAAGAAAGGGACAGACTTCCGCCTGTGACTCGTGTCTCTTCTTCTCTTGGGCTTTCCACGGAGATATTCTGATGGCCTCTAATGTGTGTGCCAAGCACTAGACCAGCAACTCTGAGGCTGGTACTCTGGGTTGGCTGAGATGTTGCATATGAAAACAGGTGTCCCCTTTGAATGCCTGCTCTTCTGTGTCAAGGTCCACAGTCACACCCTAGACTGTCCTTTTACTGTTTTCAACAACTGTCATGGCGATATGTTACCTGAATTTTGGGTAGTAGGGCAGCCTTGGGAGTATGTGGCCATGGGAAGACCACAAAAGTAGAGCAGAGCCAGGCAGAGTTTGGGAGAGGAGACAGAGACCCAGCGCAGGGCACATCCTGCCAGTGGCAATCAAGGAAAACTATTGGCCCTTCCTGTTCGGTGTCAGGGCCCCACTCCGGCAAGGATGAGGAGGCCAGAATGGGAAGAGGGAAGAGCAGCAGCCAGACTGCATGGGAAGCAATGGTAATTCGTGCCCCATGGACCCTCTTTAATCCTCAGTTCTTTCTTCTAAACCACGACTGACTTTGCAAATTTCAAGGATTCTGGGAGGAATGCTTATTCCCAGGCACTTCCACACATGTTCCTGAGGTTGGGCTTTTGTCTCCCTGGCTTTATTTTCTTCATCTGTAAATAAGAAATCAAGTACACTGTGTATATTCAAGGAGACACACACACGCACATGCACACACACACACACACACACACGCACACATGCACACAAGCACTTGCCG